>NW_026731791.1:107500-290000 GCF_028476545.2 Physella acuta
CCTTGCAATAACTTCTTTAAGCAAGATCATTTACAGACATAAATGTACGGTTTCCAGAAAAATGCGAAATCGGAAAACTGCGCATACAGAAAAATGCGCAAATACAAATTAATTATACTAATACACTTTAATTTTATCATTTTTTGTGGAAATTTGATTTATTATGCTATAATGTACATTTAGTCACTATTTGCAAATGTCTATAAACTATTAATGCTCGATTTAAGAAAACAAAATTGCCCTTTTGCACTTATTTTGTGCGAAGTTTTCCATTGCGCATCTTTCCGGCACTAAATGTACACATACACATAGCTTACATACTTGTCATACACATACATTCTTAGTTTCTAACACATAAATAAAGCTTGATGTTATACGCATACACAACGAAAACACAATGCTGATCCTACAAAATGGCAATTTAATACATCTTACAGGTAAGATACTCTGTTTACAAAATATAATATTTATCATTTACGTAAACAAATGATCATTTTGGTGATTTCTTCTAAGCTCCACGTGATATCACCAAAACTAAACAATAAAGATGTATATATTTCTCATAAAAAGTATGATTTAGGTACACCGGTCCTCCCTCCCCCACCCCTTCCACACACACATTCTCCCCAAACAATGTTTATTGACGTCATTCCCCCGTTTCGTCTATTTGAACAGTGGATCTAGCATTACAGGCTATTATGAAAGTTATACAACAATATTTGTTCTTATTCCATAGGTTTTTTTTTTTTAATTAGACCAAAACATTTTGGCCCATCCCCACCCCCACCCACTGCTACCAATTGTTGATTGACGTCACTTTTCTACGCATTGCCATTTATACAGTGGTTCTTAGATTGTTAGCTACCATGCCTAACTTTTGTGATAAATTATTTATACTACTCTACGAAACATAAAAAGTTTTTATTTTTTGTTTTATAACGTCACTTTTGTATAGTACTAGTTGCTTGAAAAACAACAAACAATTTAATGTATTAACATTTAATATAATACCACATGTTGAATATAACAAATCTACTATAACAAAACTATTTTAGAACCCCTGAACCCATCATTGCCTCCAGATTTAACTCCCCTGACAACGAATTATCCCACCGCATCTAAAGGTTGTCTCTCCTAGCAGTTCTCTCCCCTTGTCACCTGCAATATGCTTAGCTTTTTCCTGATAGAAAGGTGACCGTTTGCATTTTTCCTCCACCTTGCACAGGTAAATAAATAAAACCAATTCCCTATCACCTGTAAAAAAAAAACCCACAGTAAATATCAAACATCAAGGTAGACTGATGTACCTTGCCCTCCCCGCTAACCACATAATGAAAGCAATATTTACTTCATAACAACGGGTAACCTTTAAGCTTATTTTCATATTGGCAGGCACGTAGCGAACAAAAAATGTTACATTTTTATTTCCGTTTATTAAATCTAATGTTATTACACGTCGAGGAAATTTTTTAGAAAAATGTAGAGGCAAGACTATAATTCAACACAAGCTAGTGGCGTAGCTAGGGTATTTGTTGCCTTGTTTGAATTCGAAATGAATGCCCTAAAAGTAAGCAAAACAAACACACCAACAGCTGATAGATTTATTGCCCTTTACAAAAATATTGCCTAGTAGTAACAGCCTTGACGAAAGTTTAAAAAAATATTTGTCTATTGAAAAGTTACGTACATTGTATAGAGTTTTATAACTTAGAATAATGTAGTAAGTGTCGATACTTTAATACTTTAATTTTAATTAGATTAGAAAAGAGAGGTTAACCTTATTTCTAAGGCATCATTTTTTGTAAGGCCAACGCCCTTTTTAGATGTAAAAATCAGATTCGCTTACCTAAATTTTTTCTATATTCAAGCTTCTTATTTATATTGAGTTCAGCGTGATTTATTCAAGGATTCCGTTGACAAAATCTACGTGTCAAATCTATGCAGTACACATAAAATCAATTTCTCTAGGGTTATTCAAACTTCAGTGCAATGTAAAAAAGTGGGTGTTGCTTTTTGTGTGCAATACATGCACAGAAATATATAGGAAAAAAATAAATAAAAGAAAAAAAACATTTCTGAACTGAAAAGTATGGGAAGGGAAAGATAAAAATAACATGGAAGAGACATTAAGAAGGTTGTATTGCGATATCTGTGGATAACGTCATCAAATCCGTGATGAAACTCCTGGTTAAAGGGAGGTAAACCATTTTAAAAAAAAACCAGAGTTACGAATCTTTGGAAGAGGATAGGTTTTAGTTTACAGGCATTGCAAGCTTGAGGTTATTTTCGACGTTTAAAAATAATATAGACGGTCATTAGAAGACGGTGTGCCAGGTAAATGCGGGCAGGGCTGAGAAAAAAGACGGACGTATGGCTTGCCATAAAAGCTGTGGGATTTAATTGAGGAAGTGTGTGAGAGATTTGAGTTCATGTTTATTGGGGGGGGGGGGGGGGTGGGAGTTGGGGAGGGGCTGTTTATTAGGGTGGGGGGAAAGCTGGGGAGGGGGAAGCCTGTGGACAAGGGGGGGTGGAATGAGGGAGCCTTAAGAGATGAACAGATCAAAACACATTTAAATAGAACTTTATTAATAAATTAAAACAGAATTTATGTTGACGAGTTTGTTTTGTGTTTAGCATAGGTAGATAGTGTGGGTGGGGGAGAGTTGGGGGTTGAAGCTGAGAGTGTGTGAGGTGGTAGCAAGATTTGAACGGAAGGTTCGGGTGTCAGTTATGGTGCAATTAGTCGGTCAGTTAGAATAGCTCAGGCAGATGGTGCTCGACAGCTGGGGACAGCAACACATCTAGGAGAGACAACTCCAAAATCAAAGAACTGCTGCCTTGTAGTTTGTTCTTGGTTGGACAATGGGCTATGGAAGCAAATCAAAAAAGAAAAGCAGGCTGAAATCGGAGTCAACAGCCTATATGGCATATAACAAGTTGACACTAATACTCAATTGTGTTGGAGGAAATTTCTTCCAAAACTAGAATTAAGAACGAAGAAGTTAGAAAAGGCGTGTATTAACGTAATACCTACTGTCAGCAGATCTAGTCATAGTAAACAAACCTATATTGGGACAGTGGTAGGAAACATTGTCAACCTTTTGATATGGCGTGATCAAACGGTAGAGCGCACGAATGCTAGTCTAGAGTTCAGATCCGGCACTCGAGAAAATTTTGAGTTCACCATTATCTGAAGGGACTGCGTGGTCGAAGTGTAGAACGTGCCAACACTAACCCAAAGGTCTCAAGTTCGAATCTGAGTTTCCACTCCATGGAACGTCCCTGAATCCCCCCAGCTCTGATGATTAACCGATTCACTTTATGAAAAGTAAAAGGCGGTTGGGTATAGTGTTGACCACCCTATTCCCTTCATATGTCTAGGTCACAGAAACAGGTTAACTCTACTCCATTTGCCTAATGTCCGTCAGGTACATAAAAGAACTTCACGCTCTATAGACCGTTCTATGACGATGCGATGAACATCAATCTAGAATGTAAATTGATTCGTATGTCTGTAACGTCAGGTCACTGATTCTAACCAGACTTGCTTTGCGCTTCATACTGAACTACTTCTATTTTTAAACTGTGGTCTGCGCATGATAATAGGTTAATGAGTTAATTCTAATCCAAACCCAATAAACACTAATCTCATAGTCTTAATCCGTACTATTTAACTCTGCCATTGATAGTAATACCTGGTTAAACCTAATTACGCATTCCCATTTAGACAGACTAGATTAGATAATCTGTGAACCTGACAAAGTCTTACCTTGACATTCCGAAACAGATCTGGTCTTGTTTACTCACCTTTAGAGGGGAGTTTGTCATCTAAATAAATCTGGCGTGATTTTTTTGTTGCCATTTCCCAATGTTGATCGAACCTCCGTCGATTATGTATTGAGAAATGTATACGATGAAACATTTGTAAAGATTCTAGATAAATAAAAAAAATGATTCTTTGGATGTAACAGTTAAAAGAAACAAAAGGCGAGCCTCAGTCAATAATGTATTAAGAAATATATAAGAAAAAACATTTGTAGTTCCTAGATAATGACAAACAATATTTTTTATGTAACAGTTAATAGAAATAAAGGGCGATAATACTGTTGTCATAAGTGGTAATACTGTCTAAAATTAGTATGTTAGTACTCTTTACGTCACAATAGCTTTAACAAACAATTGAGATAACGTCACGTTAGTACTATAACATGAGAATAACATTAACAAACAGTTGAGATAACATTAATTAACTTTAACATATCCAATCATGGACTCTTGAATTTGCACAGTCACAGTTTGCTCAAAATGATTACCCGTCAAGTACATAATCATGTAGTTAAATAATGAATAAAACAGATTTTGCTCTGTAAAATTATTCAATAATTTTCTTATTTTTTTACAATCTGCAATTCAGCGCACATGTGCCTCATTTAAAAGTAGTTTGTAAGCCTAGCAACAGCATGTAAATATTAAGGATTTTAATCCACTAAATTCTTTCTTTCCCTTTCACCTTTCACCTTTTCCCTTTCTCTCTCTTACTCTCTCTTTACGTGTAGTTATAAATTATATTAAATAAGTTGAGGTATTCAATACCGAAACAGGTGAACTCTACTCCACTTGCCCCATGAACCGTCAGGTTCGAAAAGGGAACGTTACTATAATTCTGAAAACGTATTGATGACTATACAATATTTTGGATTGTCGCCAATAATTCAATTTATGGGGGAAAACTATTTCTATTTTTAGCTTTCTTTATTACATAAGCGCCAGAGGCCGTAGATAAGGACATATATTTTCAGATAGCCGAACCAGCAGATAAGGTAGTTGATGAACTTGGGGAATTTGAAAAAAAGTTCAGACTATTTTAAGAATCACAGGTACCTGAAGAATGCGAATTGTACACAGGACTTCTCAGATCTCTAGAACTTAATTGTATGTGATTGCGTACACAACACAACGGGAACTATACAGAGTACAAATATTTAACGTTATTTCTAGAACTCTATTGTTTTTTTGAGCACACAGGATTTCATAGATCTCTAGAACATAACTGTATGTGATAAAGTACACAACACGACTGGGGTTATACTCAGCACACATTTAATAGGCTGTAAAGAATACATATGTTAACAGTTCTACAACTGACATTTTTGTTTTCAAACACACAATAAGGATACCTTTCAGAATAAACATTTGAACACTGCTCATGAACAAAATATTTTGTCATAAACTATACCCAAAGTGGGACTATGCCGAACAAAAATTTAACATAGTTCTAGAACTCAATATTTTGTGATCAACTATATAGCTAGCTTGGGACTCTACAGAACAAAAATTTTACAATGTTCTAGAATTCAATATTTTGTGATCAGTTATACACTATCATTTGGCCCATATAGTATACACACTTCACATATATACACATATTTAATATATTTAAATACACACATTTACCATAGTTCAAGAACTCAATATTTTGAAATCAGGCTCACAACATGACCTTGCTTTAACACAACACCCCGATAACACAAACGAAAAGTCTGAGCAAGATTGTTTCGATTTTGCATAACACAAACAGACATAAAAGCCGTCGTATTTTGTACTATGATTATATCACTTTGTGTTTGTAAAATATTTGTTACAATCTTTAAACAATTCTGAATTCTCACACATTTAGGCTACCTGACTTATGAAAACGTCAATAAATATCTAAATATGTGTATGCTTGGCCTGTTATAAAAAATATAAACACCAGCCCACCAGCTAATTCAGTTTGAATGCACTCCAGCTTAATTCTACGTACGCGTAGTCCAATTAAAGTAAACACCGCAGGTCGACACAACAATTTTAACTAAAAATTTACCGGGAAAACTATGCCGGAAATCTTATGTAACCGGATTACTTCTGCCGGATGTTCCTTGTTAAATTTAAAAAAAAATTATTTTTATTTTTAAAAACATCAGATTATTGGATTTAATTAATTAACAACGAATGATAAGACGCAGGAAGTTAATGTTGAGTTAAAAAATATCTAATTAAATAATATTTTTTGACTTTGCTTAGACGGGGAATTTTATTTTTTAGACATTTTTTCGACCAGCTTTAGTCAACATAATAGAATTCCAATATTAGTAATGCTTATATTCTCTTATTGGTATGATGCCATAAACACCACTATGGTAACTCAAACACTATAAAACACAACAATGCTTATTTCGTCATAATATTACACACGACAAAACTGATGTTGATTGCAAACAAATTTTTAATGAACAAAATCAGAAGCGTGCACACTTTTAGGTTAGATTTTCTCGTTTCGTTGTTGCTGAACATTTCAATGAAGACGCCTGGACTTGTTTTCTTTTATTGTGTTCATTTCTTGAGGTTGGGTCTACGACAATTGCCCCATAGACACTTTCCCGAATGGACACTTGCCCAAAGACACTTGGCCAAATGGACATTTTCCCGAATGGACATTTGCCCATTGACCATTTACCGAATGGACATTTGCCCAAAGACACTTGCCCGAATAGACATTTGCCCATTGACCATTTACCGAATGGACATTTGCCCAAAGACACTTGCCCGAATGGACATTTGCCCAAAGACCATTTATTGAATATACAATTGTCCAAAGACACTTGCCGGAAAGGACATTTGGCCGAATGGATAATTGCCCGAAGGAAATTTGCTCAAAAGCCATTTACCGAATGGATATTTGCCCGAATGCAATAGATGCCCGAATGAGACAAATGCAATGATGCCACATGCTGAAAGTCAGTTTGCACGTAAGAAAATATATCTATTCGAGTATTTGTCGCATTTGGGGAAAAAATTCATTCGGGCATTTGTCTTATTTAGGCATAGAATCTTTAGACAAACTTCCGTCTTTTTTTAAGGTTGATTAATAATCCTTAGTTTGGGCAAATAAACTGAGTTATCTGAATCTTGATTCTTCAATCAATTCCCATCATCACCTTACGACTTCTAAATCGTATTTACATTACATCTTACAAGAGTAATAACTAACATTTAGAGAGCTTTTCGATAGCTTTGCTAAAAATAGCTCAGAATTTTTTGTTTCACTCCCCATAACGAGAGGTGTGTTTGATCGAGGCTCACCCCATTTAGTTTTGTGGGTACGGACCTAACATCTGCCGGTTCCCTTGCACGTTCGCATCGTGTAAACAGCTCCCAGAACATGCATAACTAGCGCTCGCTGTGCTTACAACATGCAGGTAATTAAAGAGAAAAAAATATTTAAAAAACATGGAGGATGTTTTTTTTAAAGAAAATTTGTTTACGTCATACAAGGGATGTAGGAACATGGGTGCAATTAGCTGCAAGAGCTTATGAAGATTAATCCGTATTTTTTTAGAGCTAATTACATAGTATGGGTTGTTTAATTAAGAACCATTTTGCATCCTATTAACAAGATGATTGGGTTAAAATGTTATCACACATTAATGAGTTTTAAAATTTTTATCATTAGAGTTATTTTTATAACTAATTTATATTTAGGAAGAAAAATATCAAGGTTTTTCACTTGGTAAACTAAATGTCCTAATTTTCTTATGTTGTTTTCGTGTATCTGAAATGAGCGACTGAGGAATATATATACATGTGAAATCAATATTTGGAAAATTACATTTTTGGAGAATTCATGAAGACCGGGTAACAAGAAAGTTCCCAATAACAAATGGACGTGTGTTCGAATCTTGGTTGCAAACTGGTTGTTAATTTTTTTTGTCAGAAAGCTTGGAGTCGCTAAAAGCATGACACCGTTAAATGAAAAAAAAATAGTGGCGTCTTAGTATTTCACTAACTAAACAAGGAACGCACAAACTACACATAATCTCTGCACAAACTACACACAGATTACACATAAAACTACACACAGACTACACACAAACTAAATACCAACTACACATACACTGTAAACAGACGACACAGCCTATATGCAAGCTACAGACAAACTAAGACAGCTCGTAAAAGCTACTCGCTCACTACCTCTGAACTGTACGCACATTACACACAAACAATACACAGACTACATACAAACTAAATTACAAAATATATCTATATACCACCCTGTGCCCCTACATATAATAGTCGAGTGACTGTACAACGGGAATTCTTCGTCATATCTCCTGTAGAATACAATACACCCAGTGGCGTAGCGAGGTCGGGTGTCACCCGGTGCGGCACTTATTGGTGTCAACCGGTGCGGTCCGCAGCCCCGCCCCTCCCCCCGCTACGCCTCTGAATACACCCAACTCTTTACCCATCGTTCTGTTCTGTGTGATATGTGTTATCACACATCCATGTTTACAGCCGAATGCCGGACACAGTTATCTCATCAATTATATCAACTGTCTATTTCATTTCCGTATCCGGTTAATAGATTTGCAACAAACCGACTATTTTTGAATTCTAATTGTTTCGCTTATTGGACGGTGTGATTGCTAATTTCAAAAATCTCGAGCTTTGATCTCCGTGAAGATGAGCCTCAGTGATACTTCTTGTAGAGAAAAAAAGGGTCGGAGTAGTAAACATCGTGGTTGCTAAACCGAGAAATCCCGTATCCCCCCCCCTCCCTCCCTCCCCTGGTAGATGAGACTCGATAGCTTGGGGACCGCAACCCATCTTGTAGTACGCGTGGTCGGGTCGGTAAATCTCATGGCTGCTACATCGAAAAATCCCGAGTTCGAACCCCCGGGGAGATAGGGCTTGATAGCTGGTGATTGCAATCCATTTAGAAGATAAAACTCCAAACTCAACTAATTGCTGCCTTGTAGATTGTTCTTGGTTGTACAAAGGCTAAGAAAGCAAATCCAGAAGGAAAAGCAGGATGGATTCAGACTCAACTGCCTTTAAGGCGCATAACAAGTTGACATGTAATACTTTTTTCCGCCGCAGACATGTAATTTACAGCGTTAGTTTGCTTTACGTAATACTTAATTGTATTGGAGGAAATCCTTACCAACATAAAAAATTAATGACGAAGCAAAAGAAAAGGGAGAATAAAAGAAAAGAAAAAAATCAACTTCTGCATTGAATATTGCTCTTATTTAGATATCTGCTACAAAATAACAATTAAGGACGAAGAAGAAGGTAATGTACAGTTTACATTTGAAAACACATTTCAAAATTTACTTGATTTCATGAAATATCAGACCATCTACTTAAGCAACATCCATTGGTTTTAATGATACACCTGTTTATAGCTCTACCAAAGTTGAATGACAACGTGACCTCCCCTGAACAATATCCTGGTGGTCGCCCTTGTTCTGCACTTAACTAGCTAAGCATGAGCCTAAATGTCAGGGCAGTCGCCACGATCAAGGTGTAACACGTCAGGCCGTTCAATGCATAGGTGACATCTACATCATGTCATCTACATCATGTCATCTACATCTACATGTCGGAAAACATTTTCTAAATAAACAGCCACACAGGAACTACATTCAAACACATTTATCGATATGTACACGTTTTAAACTCTCTTGTCCCTCTATCAACATTGGTTACCATAAAAGACAAAAATGGCATCCATCTGCCATCTAAATCATGTCATCTACATCTAAATGTCGGAAAATCTTTTCTCAATAAACAGCCACACTGAAACTACATTCATATAAATATATGGACATATACACGTTATAAACTGGCTTGTCCCACAATTAATATTGTTTACCTTAATCAGTATTGTTTACCATAAAATAAATAAATGGCATCCATCTGAACCACTTTAGGCCTACATCTGTCAAAGCTCTTAGTGTAATAGTTGTGTTTTTTTCTTTATGTAAAATCTAGACACAATAATGATGTCCTTTTTATATTACTGTTACATGTATTGGAGGTAATTACACTACAGTTGTTTTATTTTAACTCCTCCTCTTTTGCTCTGATTTATTGTTTTAAATATTTATGTCTATTCCTATAAAAAATTTATTTTCATTTTTGTTTTTTTTTCAACTTGTTTCACTCAAAATTCGTTCAAAATCGTTCACATTTTAAAACATCGACCCTAACGCCTATAATCTTAAAATAGACAACTATTTCAGTTCGCAACAAAACTCAACAGTTAAAGAGCACATTGTGTTATTTTCGACACCCCTTCCAAAACCCCTCTACCCAGAAAAACTGTTGACTCGACAGAAAATACCTGTATCTGCCCCCCCCCCCCTCCCCAGCTCACCTTAGATTCTGGCACCAACATTTCAGGTGAGGAACCAAGCCCAGATTCCTCTTATTTTAGCTTGTTTGCTAGTTAATGGCTTGACACTCTGTGGTGGTTTTCTTTGATTTTTCTTGTTAGTTGAAGTATCGGTCGCTTCGGTGTCTTTTGTAACAAAAAAACAACACAACTTTCTATACTGTGTATAAAGTGTGTTGTTTTTTTTTTAAATTATATTTTGACATAGTTGCTCTGATATATATGGGGAAAAGGGCTTGGCTTAGATCCAAGGCAAAAAGATACTTTTGTGCCGATACATTTTTTACACAGGCAAGGGAACAGAGTACACATTATTACTTTAACACGTAGGCAATTCTCGTACACATTACGTACACATTATTAAACACGTACATTTCAGCACAGCGGTAGTCAACGGGCACATCATGTAACATGTACACTTTAACACGTAGGCAAACCTTTTGCAAATCACAACATAAGCATGTAAACTTTAGCTCGTAGGTAATTATCGTGCACACCATTATATGAACGTGTAATCTTTAGCATGTTTGTAAGTATCGTACCCTTAATTACATTACATTACCACGTAAACTTTGACACTAGGCAATCGTGGTACAAATTATTAAATTAACATGTAAACATTTAACACGTAGGCAAAAGCTATAGCATGAACGCGTTGACAAAAAATTGTACCTGTAAGATTCAGCAGAATATGTTACAAAGTAACAATCATACACTTCGTGTTTTCATAGCCTGACAAAATGCAGATCTTAATGGAATTCCTTCATATGTTAGTCGCAGCAACGCTAAATCTTCTAGAAGTAGTTTTTATATTGGCAATAGATCGGGTTACGTTTTGTCAAAAGTGCTTTGCGCACTTCGGAAAAACAACATTTTATCCTTTAACTCAGTAACGTTCAGATTTTTTCCACTTGTCTAGCATTTCTTGTTTTATTCTTGTTGACAACTTTCTTGTTCTTTACAGCTTCAGGTTTGTTTAGAAAGTTACCGAACATTTTTAGTTTTCAAGCAATGCTGGAAAGTTAACGGGAATTCTAAAAGTTTGAATCACATACATTCTCAGTAAGCTACAACATAAGTAGGTGGAAAAAAAATCTCCTTGTTCTTTATGCCAGGTATGCTTGCATATACCCCTAAAGAAAGTGTAAATTGTATTACCGCAGCGTTTAGTGCAGCGTTTTATAATTAAAAAAACCACTCCCTCAATAACCGAAATGCTTTTTAACTAGGCTTACCCCAGGAAGTAATCAGTGTTTCTTCCAGACATTTTTCTCCGGGGGGGCACTTGAAATCTTCGGGGGGGCGGTAAACTTTCTTCGGGGGGGCGGACACTGTTAAAAGTATATATTTTCTATATAAATTATATAAATTTCATTTCGTTCGGGGGGGCGGTAAAAATTTTTCGGGGGGGCTTAGCCCCCCCGAAGAGATGCCTGGAAGAAACTCTGGAAGTAATAACCAAGGCCTGCTATAGGATTTAATAACCGTCATGCTTTTTATATAGGCCTGCTACAGGAACTAATAACCGACATGCTTTTTACATAGGCCTGTTACAGGAACTAACACTTACAACACACATTCCTTACGTTTATCGCGAATTACTTATATCTTACACATTTTTATACACCTGTGGTTAAGCTTTTAGAGAGCTCGAATACACTGCTGCTCGTATTTTACATCAACATAGTTAGATTTTTAACACATTTTGAATTTTTTTAAATGCAGTTTGTTGATAGTTTTTTTTTTACTCTGTGGTCAAGTTTATAGAACATATAAGTAAAACGCTGCTTGTATTAAAAATGTTTAAATCAACCCAACTAGATATTAATACATTTTACATTTTTTAAATGCAGTTGTTGATTATTTATTTTTACTCTTACGTTTTCAAAGATCCAAACAAAGCGCTGTTTGTATTTCTTTATGTCATAGCTAGATTTTAATACATTTTATTTTTTATTGTAAATGCGGTTGTTGATTATTTATTTGAATACTCTTAAGACAAAAAGATAATTATTTTATAAACTTAATTCTTTTTAGTTTTAAATAGCCATTCGTGGTGAAAAAAAATAATATTGTATAGAAATAGAGACATACATTTTTTTAATAATCTTTTATTTTTTTATTGTTTTAAGGTATTTAGTCGTATTAAATACGGTTAACTATTAAGGCTCATGATCACCCGTCATCGCTATCAGAGACATAAAGGTTTACACTTCATCCCTAACATCGCATATACACGCATAAACACACATACACTACACGACACTTAAAATACACTAAACACACAGAGCACACACACAACACACACACACAACACAACATCTGCCGTCTCAAACTTGGAAACTCATGTAAGGAAGAATTTATTTTTTATTTTTAAATCGTTAAAAAAACTTTCACCACCTGTTTTTGGTATCGCAGAACTTCTCTCTTCTGAAAAAAACTTAGCCAGGTAAGTGGCATAGTTCAGGTGAGGCGCCGGTGTGTGCTACTTTTATTTTTTGTATTACATTAAACATATTTTTACCTTCAACCTACGGACACCGTGAGACGGATATTAGATTAAGGTAAAAATGTGGTTTGAAGCTAAAATAAGTGGTTACTTTTCTGGTATAGCTAAAATAAGTGGTTAGAAATGATTTTAAAAAATGTGGATGTTTATACATTGGTTTCATCTCTGTTGTGGAGTTAGAACCTATGATATCTAAAACAGTTTTATGGTATTTTTTTCTTTACTCCTAAGAGGTGGCGGATAAAGTGGGAGGTTAATCGGGCAGCCTTAAAGGGCCTCTGAATTTATGAATCCTCTAGATGATTTTAAGATTTAAGTCTTTAAGATTTAAAGGTGTTAGAAAGTCAATGTTATATAATAGAAATGATAAAGTTCAAACAATGCCTCCCACAAGTTGAATAAGGATCTGCATTTTACGGTCTCAACGTCATATACACAAAAAATATAATTATTAAAATTATTTGAATAAATTTGTCTTTACTTACAAATATAAATTATTCTAATTGAGCCGTCTATTTATAAATGTTTAAAAAAACAAGATATGTTTAGTTATGATGAACGTAGAGTAGTTTATAAAGTTTATGTTTGTGTTTTAGCTTATAATCTAGGCTGATTGAACTTCTCTTTACAGCTAGATATCTTACATAGTGTGTTTTATATCTCTTTCCATAGAAATTAGATGTTAATTTGGTTAACACTGAAATGCGATTTAAATACCTTAAAGTAACATTTTCTACAGACAATTTTTAAATTTATTTTATTTTAAAATCAGAAATTTTGTATATTTGGCTCAGAAAATCAAATCTGATCTTATAAAAGTGTTTATTGAATTTGTTAACAAGTTGGTCTGCAACTCATTTTTACATCTGAAAACTTGATTTATTTGGCTTAGACTCTGACGATATAAAAATGGTAACCAATCATTGGCTCCCTTAGCAGACAGGTACTCCGTCTGCCTCAGCTTATCTGTAGAGTGTCTCGCCCACACAACAACATCAACAAACATCATCATAAACTACCTTGTGTATCAACACATGTTGCCCCTGCCAAGCTGGGAGATTAAGTGAAAACAGAGTTATGCCGCTTTGCTGAATATCTTTCTAAGAGCCTTCATCACAAGAAGCAATGTGTTTAAGTCAGGTGTTTAATTTTTTTAATATTGTTAATTAAACATGTTTTTGAAATTTGAGAGGGGTTTACTAGGAGCTATAAATAAGCAGTATAAAAATATTTAAAAAAAAACAAACAGAACGTTGGTAATGGGGAAGGTGCGAGATGTTTTTTAATATCAAGTCTACTAATTAGATTATGTAGGGGTATTTCCTTCATATCACAACTAAAAGCAGACTGAAATAGGAATGGTGTTCTTAATTTGTTTAACTACAGGTACTAGTTTGATGTGTTGGGGATGTCTTTCAAATCATTTAATGACAGCTAAAGAGGGGGTAGTGGGCAGATATGCCTTGTGTGTCAATAATCACAGGTATTATTAAGGGTTGGGGGGGGGGGGGCGTTCTGCTTTTAAGTTTTGATTATGTCGGGTTGTTAAATCAAAGGAAGGAAAAGGCTTAGGCTAAAGCTGTAATATCAGCGTTTTATAGAAATCGAAACCTACACACTAGACCTGCGCTCTATTACTCGACCACACCCTTACACATATCGATGGCCAACTGGATGGGTGGTCTGGTCGCTGGGTTATAGAGTATGCTGCCAACTTCATGAGGAGATGTGATTTGAGTGTTTGGGGAATACAGAAATTATCCACGAAAAACAAGAGGGCATACAACAGTGTAAGTAACGATGTCATTGCGTAATGGGTCAGTGTTCAAGTTGCTGGTTATTGCAGGACCGGATTTAGACTTGATAAGGACCTAAGCCTTTTCTTTTTCATAATAGGCTCTTTATTAGCCAATATATATTATGTCAGTGCAGAATTGCATTTTTAAAAAGATCTTTGCAGAAAAGAATGTGTGTTAAGAACTGTAATTTGAAAAAAAAGGATTTAAATGTTAAAAAGTATATTTGGCGACAAAATGTATGCGGTTTAAAGAAAATACTTTTGTGGATCCCTGCAAGAAAGCGGGGACCCTAAGCTGTAGCTGAGCCTTTGTGCTGAGTTCTTGTGCCTAAAGGATTCACGATGTATCTGTTTGCTTGTTATATACTTGTCCAGTTCGGACGTTGATTTACATGATATACTGTGTCGGAATACCTGTGTCGTTATTCTATTTGAGTTATTCATTAGACATAAATAGCTTACACTTATCAACATAGTAAACCTTTGAGAGACCCAAGCGAGTAGGTTAAACCTGGCGGGTACTAAAGAAATCAAATATTGCATGAGGTGGCTACAAGGAGAAGATAGTGTACCAAGGGCTACATGAAGCTGATAGTGCTAGAAAGGCTACATCTAGCAAATATTACACGAAGGGGGCTAGAGAAACGAATATAAACCTAGAGGCATGTTTAAAACTACAACTGTCGTCAGAACAGCCCTGTAAAAACAAACAGTTCCCCGGTCCATCAATCTCAATCTCTCAACCACCTACCTGTACACAGTGACCAACCAGCAACCCGCTAAGCTAGCCGGGTTGTCTTGTCAAACAATGTAAATACCCACCGTGCCCACTAATGACCGGAATGTTGATTTGTTGATTTAAAAGTCACTTGACGTCTTGTGGTTATCTCTCTTATTAAGTTAACCGGCTGCCGGTTATTTCTCTTAAGTTAACCGGCTGCCGGTTATCTCGCTTAAGTTAACCGGCTGCCGGTTATCTCGCTTAAGTTAACCGGCTGCCGGTTAATTGCACGAACTGTCGAAGTCATTGAGTTGCTGGAGGTATTCGCATAGAAATGGATGTCACTACACCATCATGGGTTTACCTGAGTATCAGCTGTTATCAGTTCGCCTTGTTTGTCTTTTGGTCTGCCGGTGTTTTCTTCTTCTTCGATCTTAATTTTAATATTGGAAGGGTTCTCCTTCGACACAATTAAGTATTACGTGTCAACTTATTACGTGAAGTACAGGACTTTGACTCCGATTTCAGCCTGTTTTTGTTTCTGGATTTGTTTTCATAGCCTTTGTCCAACAAAAAACAAACTACAAGGCAGCGGTTGTTTGATTTTGGAAGAGTTGTTGTCCTAAGCTATCGAGCCTCATCTGCTAGGGGGCTCAAACTCTAGACATTTCTATTTAGCAACCATGAACTTTACCGACTCGACCACGCCGATCCCCTTCAGTGTTGCATAAACCGAAAAGATGTAAAACAGATACTGATTGTTATCAAGACCCTGCAACAAGCCTAGGCAATGTACCATTCACAAAACTACGAGAGGTTTAAACCTAAATTATCTGGTGGGATTAAGTATGGGTCAATATATTTTAGTTTCAGACCCATAGCTAGAGAATAAATAAAAATTAAAGGTCTGTAGATGGGTGATTGTAACGATCAGTGGTTGTTTTTTTTTTTACCTGGTTCAATATATTTTAGTTTCAGTCCCATAGTTAGAGAATAAATAAAAATCACGGGTCGGTCGATTGTTGACTATATAGTTCGATCAAACTTCTGGGGTTCGGTGAGACAATCTAATGGGTTCAGTGGATTTCAAGATACACATCTGACTCAAAAGCTTAAGAATAGGATTTTGTCATTGCAAACGATAGAACTATTAAGAAGGGTTAGGTTAATACGGATATGAGACTGGTGGGGTCCAGTACCACTCAAAAGGTTAAGAACCACTGATATAGATATTTCCGTCGAATACTGCTGTTTGCCAACTTGTTGAGTTTCTCCAGCCTATACGTTCGGATTCCAACTTTACTCCACTTCACAAATAAACAAAAGTCACTCAGATGTATAGTCAAAGACAGCTCCAATGTAATGTATAGCCATGTTTCGCTACACAGTGGTTTAAATGTATGTATGGGTGGGGCGGGGAAGAGAGGGATGGGGTCATGTTTTGCTTCATTCCTAGTGGTGTTGAATTGCATCTATTCCTGGACCTCGGTTTATTTGGAGTCTCTCTATCGGGTGTATATATAATCGTGGGGGGGGAGGGGTTAAAAGCTGGTCGGGGTTTGATAACTTGTGGCTGTTATAGTTGTGTATTTGGGCGGTTCTCAAATTCTCTCTGTCACATTTGTTTTTAATTAGTCTTAGTATAGATTGTCCACACCAAGTCTAAGTGGGGGATGATTTCTTAGGGTGGGGTAAAACCATAATTTATTTATCTTTTTTAGTACTTTTTATGAAAGTTTTTCATTTGCGCAGCTACGTTGTCTATCTGGAAGATTCATTTACCTCCCTCTTCGTATAAAGGGACCCTTAAATTATAGCAACAACTCTAAAAGAACATGCTTAAATATAATATCTAAGCCTTTCAAATTTTAATTGGCCGTTAGATTAGATTAATTTCTGCAATTAAAACAAAAAAAAAAGTATATACAGATTTTGAAAATATGTTGAGAAGACCTTTCCTTCTTTTTGCAATAGGCTTATTTGTTGTACAACATAATTTTATTAACTTTTATTTCTGCACTTCAAAAGAGGACCTAGCTGAGTACTAAAAAATGCTTAACTTTGACGTTACTTATCTTTAAAGCTTTGAATAATCTTTTGATCGCTTAATTATTTATTATTTACTTTTATTGAAACTTCTATCAGCGTGTGTTATCACGTATTGTTTTACCTTTGTTGATACGTCGTTTTAGGTATACTTTTTTTTACACTTTTTCTACACTGGTACACTTCAATACTTCTTTTATAAGCATGTGTGCACCATATACATAGTATAACTGGTAGATCGCTATACTGCTAACCCGAAAGTATCTAGTTCGAAACCGCGTTAAAGTCAGTGGAACGCCCTCGAGTCCACGCAGCTCAGATGAGTGCATAACTCACTTTAGATAAAGTAAAGGCAGCTGGACATAGTGCTGAACACACTATACCTGCATATTAACTCTACTTCATCCGCCAAATCAATCGCTTGGTCTATAGAGGAATCTTTTTTTTTTACTTTTTTTATGCACTGTCTATTAACATAAATGTGTTAGGATAGGTTAGCCTGTCGCCCCTTCTGAGACATAGACCGATGACAAAAAATGTGCATGCATCTCTGTCCATCTCCAATAGAGTAAAACTGGTTTTACTTCATAAATATGTGATTTTCGTACATTTAAATTTCCATCGTAGATTTGCAGCAGCTCTCAGTTCTTCTACCACATATTGTTTATATCCGATTAATACTAGTACTCAGGTTTTATGTAACCCAAGGTTTCTATCATCCATTGATAGGTATTTTACCTGAAATTTCTATCATCCATCTATAGGTATTTTACCTGAAATTTCTATCATCCATCTATAGGTATTTTACCTGAAATTTCTATCATCCATCTATAGGTATTTTACCTGAGATTTCTATCACCCATCTATAGGTATTTTACCTGAGATTTCTATCATCCATTGATAGGTATTTTACCTGAGATTTCTATCATCCATTGATAGGTATTTTACCTGAGATTTTTATCAACCATCTAAAGGTATTTTACCTGAAATTTCCACCTCTCGTCTCCAGGTATTCTCCAACAGCCCCGCCGAGGGTGAGCTACAGAGAGGTGACGTCATACTGTCCGTCAACAACCGTGACGCCGCCCAGCTGACCCACAAGCAGGCCCAGGACCTCATCAAACACGGCGGTGGGCAGGTGCAGCTTGTCGTCAACAGGTCAGCTCATCTACACGCACGTACACTCGGGGGGTGGAGGAGGAGGAGGGGACGTGTCTGAATCATGGGGACCCCTGGGGTACACCCGCCATACCCTAACCCCCTAGAAAAATCTGAATAGTCTTGGGTAGACAGCAGTTATTTAGCCCTGCGTCCTCTATTCGTACTTCAACCATACCTAAACAATGTTTATTTCAGTCATCTCTTGAGGGGGGGGGGGGGGGGTCCTAAGGACAAATACACTCCCACCCACCAATGAATTAGAATTTATATAGTTAATATATACTTGTATCAGTGCAGAGGCGTAGCGACCCTTTTTCAATTTGGCGCCCCCTCGGGAGCAAATGTTCATATTTTCAATTTGCACCCCCCCCCCTTCAAGCTATAATGCAAAAGTGCAGCTAAAATGACAATTTAATTTGTTTTCACAACCCATTTTGGAGCCCCCTAAGGTCGGCGCCCGGGGACATATGTACCCCCTGCCCCCCCCCCCCCCCCCCCCCATCGCTACGCCTCTGTATCAGTGACCGCCCGCCACCACCCCCCACTCGCAAAATTTAGTAATTTAGTCCGACTCTCGAAAGTTTTAAGTGCCCCCCCCCCCCAACCGGAAAATAAAGTCTAAAAGAAACACGGTATCCAAAGTATCATCCCTTTCATATTGTTTACATAACAAATCATGAATTGTATCGTGTCTTTACAGTACATGACTGGTCGAGAGATTAAAAAAATATCTTTAATTAAGATACGTGTTTTAATGCATACAAATTTAGAGCAATATTTTCACTAACAAACAATTAAGTTTCTTAGATTAAGTTTCTTAAATACTGTTTTAATATTATAAACGAACAGGGTTTTTTTTTTGGCTATCATCTAATTTTCTAGTTTTATAGCGTAACTCAACATAACAATTTATATCGTTAAATTAACATGACAATATTTAACACGAAACCAACATTAAAATTTATACCAGTAAATTATCTCTATAGTTTATAACAGTGTTTTGTCAAAACATTGTATAACAGTAAATTATCATATTTATAATAGTAAATTGTGATTACAATGTCTACCAGTAAACAACTTTATAACAATGTCTTCTCCCCCTCCCCCAGGCCACCCCCTGGTACACACGTCAGCCCTCTCTCGCCACCCATCGTCACACAGAAGCCAAGGGCACCATCGCTGCAGGTATGGGCATTGACATGGCATTGTTATTTTGTTTTGTTTTTCTTAAGGACACAACACATACAAATGTTACTGTAGTATAGATCTAGAACAATGTTTCAAGAAGTAGATGAGCAGCAATATTTGTCGAAACACATCACTTTAAAGAATTATTCTTATACTGCAGTGATATACAACTGTATAAATGCATTATATATATATATATATATATATATATATATATATATATATATATATATATATATTTATATATATACATATATATACATATATATGTATATATATATACATATATATATACATATATATATATATATATATATATATATATATATATATACATATATATATATATATATATATATATATATATATATATATATATATATATATATATATTTATATATATACATATATATACATATATATGTATATATATATACATATATATATATACATATATATATATATATATATATGTATATATATATATATGTATATATATATATATATAAATATATATATATATATATATATATATATATATATATATATATATATATATATATATATATATATAAATATATATATATATATATATATATATATATATATATATATATATAAAATATATATATATATATATATATATATATATATATATATATATATATATATATATATATATATATATATATATATATATATATATGTAGTCATGTATAATAGTAAGTAAGTAAATTACACTTCACAAATTTCCAGCAAAACATAGTAATGGATTTCACAAAATAAACTCATTGTTTGTTTTGTAGTTTCAGTAAATTAACTACTTACACCGCATTTACACTTCGCTATAAGTTAATTTAATCATAACATGTATAGGGCCGGGGGGGGGGGGGGGGCTACTCACTTATTACATGTCACAAGTGTAAGCGCGGTGTTATACAGTGTGATATGTATTTTTAATGAGGATTTTAACATACATTTTTACAGCCACTGTAAGGAAATTTATCTAAATAATTAATTGCTGTTTACGAAAAGCAACGACACAACGTTAAAAAATAAAAATATTCTTGAACATGGTTTAATATAAAGTACTTAATGTTTTGTCTGCTGAATAGAAACTCCAACAGCTATTCGACGACGAAACGACTCCGGCTACCCACAGTTTTGTACTAACCAGACTGGATCGGTTAAAGAAAGTAGCTGTAAAGAAACCATTATTTGTGCTTTAGAATTTTTTACCTCCCTTTAAACCCCTTCCTATGGGTTTAAACAAACATTACATCGATGTTTTTTAGTTCTTTGAATTTCACACGATTCGTATTTTGGTAAAACAAAAACTTAAATACTCGGTTATAATGATTTTTGTTTCGTTTTTCACCACCTTGTTTTTAAATATCCTACCCAACATTACGTACTATAGATATACCCTTCCTCCAACCTTTTTTCTGTAAGCACGAATTTAAAATATTTTTGTTTACCCAATTTTCATACTCCTTTATAAAATAAAATAAAAAAACAGAACATAAATTAACATTTTTAATACGATATTTTACAAACTTGTTGATACCTTCGTAAGACTTTGTTAAATCTAAGTTTAAAAATAAGTAAATCGTACAAAATAATTGTTTTTAAAAAGACAATTTTGTTATATGTAGTAAAAGAGAAATGCAAATATTAATTTAGTAACAAAAAGGAACAGTTTTAGACAGTTAAAGAAACTAAGTTTACAATAAAACATTCGCGACGTTAGGGACTTTCATATTTTGTTTTCGATTACATTTTAAATTTTTTATTACATTTTTAATTAGAGGAAATAGTTCTAACATGATTTTTATTTTCAGAATTAAGTTCCAGAATATTTTAGGGACTTTCATATTTTTTTTGTTTTGAAAATTTTACTTTTGTCTCCCCCAATGACCATCACGTGACCCTTTCTTTCAGAGCCCCTCCTACGAAACCCCACCCTCCCGCCCCCTAACCATAACCATGGTCCAGCGTGACGTCAGCCACCAACCACAGTACAACCCCCCATACCAGACCATGCAACCACTGCATGTGCAGCCGCCGGCGTCGCCACAGTACCAAATACAGAGGCAACGCTCCACGCAAAGCCAACCCCCCACCACCCCCATCCCGACGACGCCCGTGCCCCCATGGGCGTCCCAACAGTTCGCGCCCAAAAAGGTCTCAAAGCTGTCGAAGCTGGGGGGAGGCGGGCTGAGTTTTGGAACAGACTACTGCACCCTCCCACGGCGTTCTTCTTCGGTACTTACCACTGGATGACGCACTTACTTCCCTTTTTTGTCCTTATATACTTCGCGCCACATAGCTTAGAACTATGTCGTTTTTGGACATTTATTTTCTTCAATATCTAATGTTACATTAACACATTTGTTTTCTGTATTATCTAAGGCATCTAACATTCATCTTACCAATAGTAAAATTGCATCGTTGCAAAGAAGAGAAAATTCGTAGTTTAAATACGTTTTTTTGTGTGTGCTAAAAATGAAATTATTTAATAGAAGTTACAAAATAATATTAAAATGTATTTTTACCGAAACGAGATCTACAATGTACTTTCACACTGTAAGGTCTGATACTTGTAAAAAAAAACATACATTTTTCACTTAATGTTCTATGCCTGGATAATACGTAAGCTCTGTTTAGCGGAATATTCTAGAAGCTTACATGTTTCAATGGTATTTTGTTTCGCTTTTCTGCCAAAAAAATCACACTTTTTAATATTACATTTTTTTTACTTTTCAATATTGTTTAGAATTTAGTGAATGTTTTTTTTTCTTTCATTTCATTGACGTATTCGTTGCACTTATTCAAAGCGCAGATTCAGATTAAAGGGAAATAATGCTTAATTTAAAAATTGCAAAAGCGTTTCAGCTTGCATGTCTCAATAGATGCATCGTTAGAAAATACACAGCAAACAGTTCAGTAATTTTTTTAAAAAAAGTACTTATAATCTAGTTAATATTTCTTTATATACAAACCTTTTTTCGTGTTAACTTACTTCACCTTAAAATGTTACGGCTATGTTAATATGTTTTACGAGTTTTTGTACCACTCTATAACCATAATATTGTGCTGTTTGCTTCCAATAGTAAACGCTATAACAATGTAGCAATAACAAAGCTTGCATTTCATACTTTCAAACCTAAGTATACGTTTTATTTTAAAGTAAATTTGAACTAGCGTTAGCATGCTTCTTTCGCAAAACACAATTTTAAATTGTTAAAATTACATAACAAATCAGAGGAACAGACGGAATTTAAGGATAGGCTTAAAAAAGTTTTAAATATTTTTCTTGATTGTTTGAATTATACCAATTAAATTTACTGTTGAAAATCTTCTTGAATTTTCTTTTTAATTTAGGTTTATTAGCAATTATTAACGTAAACAACAGCTTGTAAAACAATTCTAAAAATTAACTCTTTAAAATAAAAATAATTAACCTAAAACTGTTTCAGTTTGTGACCTCGAATATAAATAATTTTATAATTTAATTAAAAAACCCTTAGTAAAAGTAAAGTTAGTTTCTGTATTCAATTAAAATAATTGCTATGTTTATCACAATTATAATTTCATAAAAGGATATTTAGAAAAAAATTAGTTAAGTCAAAACCAAGCTTTTAAACTTGAATAGCAGCAATGTGAAATAATATTATGTTTATTATTATCATTAAAGTTATTAAAAAAATAATTAAAAATTACTCGAAGTTTGAAGCAATATTGCACCTGCGTAAAGAACAATTTCCCTTGCTTATTTTTTTCTTTTGTTTCTGCATGGAAAAACAACTATTTACTAATTTGCATTTTGTGTTTTTTTTCTTTTACATATACTATAACGACTAATTAGTAGTTTTTTCTTGGTTAAAGTTTGAGTCATTAAATAATTTATACATACCTATTTCTTAAAGCTTTTTACAGCATATTTAGATTTAAAAACTAGAACTATCAATGTTCGCTAAATGAACATATTAAACACATATTTATTATTAATTTATTAACTTTAAGTTGTATTATTTCTGTTGAGACCTAATTTGAAGTAAATTATGTTTTGTTTTTTCATTTTTGAATTAAATTTTTTTAATGAATTTTCGTTTTTCCAATCAGAATGTAAATAAATATATTACTCTTTTAATTAGTAATAAGTAATTTATGCTTGTTAGAAGTAGTTCCCGGAGTATCAGACTTTTTATCGCCCTTGTTTCCATAACAACCACAGGCCCAATATGGCGGCAGAGTCCACACCCAAAGTTTCAGCAGCGACGCCCAGGAAAACGTCGAAGGCGACCGCCTAGCGACGGGCCCACCTCCCAAAGTCTGCAGCCTCCGCAACCTCGGAGGCGGGGGGTTCGACTTTGGCACATCTTTCGGGTCAGGCGCCGCAACTCTTCCACGTCGTAACATCGGACGTCGCCTATCGGTAGTCTCCCTTGTGTTTTTTTTTTTTTTACGTGTCCTTAATGATTTTCTTGTGATAAGCTCCCTTGTATCTTTCTTTTAAGTTTTCTGTTTTTTTTTTTCTATTTAGATTCTCCTTTTAGAACATTTTAAATAGCTAGACTAGTTACAATTTTCAAAACTAGGTTCTTATTTTTGAGTTACAGAAAATGTTTTCTTTGATGTAGTAATTTGAAGTACTAATATTTAATTGTTTGGTGTTTCCTTATATATTCAACGAAAATAAACAAAAATTAGAATTTAAAAATTAAACAAAAAGATTAAAATACATTTTAAAATGTATGTTATGAGTGTTTAAATTTATCTTAACAAGTGTATTCAAATATAATATACCATATAAGACATACCTTTGAGTATTTTAACCATGAATCCTATTTATCACTAAGTCAAAATTTTTATTATTGAAATTATTGAATAATATCCTTTAATATTAATATTTTATTATAGTTTTCCCTATAAGATTATATTTATTCCTAATACTAATAAATGTATAGAAACGTATCGTATAATAAAATTTACACTTGCTAGGTCTACCTCTAAGTTTAGCTTTTTACAAACTTTGAGATGGATTGATTTATTTGACCCCCCCCCCCCCCAGTGACTACGTCCAGACTAGCACTTGTAGTAACCGATGCCATTTTGCCAACCAACCCCATACCCTGCCCATGTGTGTATACGAAGCTCTCTTGCCTGCTAATGCATTTGGTTCTCTCTGCGTGGCTGAAACATATTTCTATAACTCATTAAAAATAATTAATAACAATAACAAACGTCTTCCAAAACGGTTTGGGAAGTTGGATATTAAGTGTGCTTTACGTACAGAAACCCATTTCGATTGAGGTTTTATTGATAAATTAGGATACACCACGATTGAGGTTTTATTTATAAATTAGGATACTCCACGATTGAGGTTTTATTTATAAATTAGGATACTCCACTATTATCAATAAGTGCAACGAACTCTATACTGGGTAGCATTTATCATATTCCATTTATATAAGAACACACATAATATATGCTAATATATACCATGATGTTATAATCTAATATATATTAACAATAGCATAATAACATGTGGATAAAACATAATATTAAAAAAAAACTACAACAAGAGGTATACAGAAAAACGCAAGACTAAAACGTGTTAACAATCAAACTTAACACTGTTTGGTCCTGCTGGATCAAATATAGAATCTACCATTTCTCAAGTTTGAATAGAAATTTACAAAACTTACATTATTGAGAGATCTTATGACAAACAGTTGTACCCTATATATTGTCAATTTGGTTCTTGTGTGCGGTTTTGTTAAAATAGTACCAAAAAAGACGTGTGGTTTCAGGGCGTGTACATATTTTAAAACAATGTTTTAAGGGTTTTTTTTTGTTCATTCTGTGTCTAAAAATAGCAACCTCCCAGCATGCCGAGCTCTGCCGGCTACCAACCTAAAAAGATAACTCTCAACAAGCTCGGAGGCGGAGGGCCGGAGTTCGGATCCGACTTTAGCCACAGAGGTGTCGACGGCTATGGACAAACTGCGGCTCAGCGGTACGAGCCTCAGTCTGATAAGTCCGTCATGTTGAACAGGTGAGGGGTAAGGTTGTTACTGGGTCAGAGGTCGATGGTTGGGGGGGGGTCAACTAGTACTTTGAGGGTTAGGGGTCAGACAACTACTTGCAGGAGGTTATGTTTTGTGGGTTATTAGTCAGACTAGTACTAAGAGAGGAGGTAGGTTATGGGCCAGACGAGTATTTCAGGGGGCTGGGGATCTGGCGAGTAATTGCGGGGGTGGGGGTGGGTGGGTGGGGGGGGGGGGGGGGTTATGAGTGAAATGAATATTTAAGGAGGCTAGTGATGGCTGTAGCTTTTGAGGGTACTGAAGTCTAGTATGAGGTAAATAGATCAAGGTTTAAAGTTGTCCGTGGTCAGAACTTTGAGATGACTTAGTGTCGTCAAAGTTAATGATTTGGAAAATGACAAAGGCCGTTGTTGCCAGACGAAAGAGATTTTAAAGCTAGAGAACAGGTTTGTTCAATTTTTATTGTACTTAAATGCAGGAACATTGTTGACGAGTAGCGTTAGGGTATCGAAACAGGGAAAAACTTGCAGGAGATGCGCCAAGTTAGCAACAAATGTCGTCTTTATACGCTATAGAGTTATTGGACGTTAACACATTTCCATAGTGAATGTCTTCTTCTTCTTCTACGTTCTTAATTCTAGTGTTAGATGGGATTACGTGTTGAATAATAAGGTTTTTTTTTTGTAATGCAATTTTTATACAACTTATTAAAAGGGTTTAGTAAAAAAAATTTTTTAAATAATTTAGTTTCCAATGTATGCATCGCATTTAAATTCTAAAAATTCAATTCATATTACATTTTGTGGTAAATAATATTTGGTTTTTATTGTTATGTAATGTATTAAAATGGTTTAGTAAAGTAATATTTTTTTTCTTTAGTTTCCAATATATGCAACGTATTTAAATTCTTAAAATTGAATTCGTTTTGATTTTTCGTGTTTAATAAAATATAGTTTTTACTGTTATGCAATAAGATTAAGTAAAATCAAAAGAAAATTTTTTAAATTTCAAATGTAACCAACCTATTTTAATTCTAAAAAACATTTATTCCACCAGAGTGCAATCAAGCCTGGACAACATAGCACTCTCGCCCCGCACCCCCGATGTCCAGTCGTCCTCCCCCTTCTACCAGGGCTACGACCCCCAGCCATACCAGCCGGCGGTGCAGCCGTACCAGCCGCCGCCCACGCAGGTCTTCACGCCCACGGGACTCCTGCTGGAGAACCAGCGTCTGCAGGAGCAACAAGACGAGGGTGAGGCTATAGTCCCCGTGTGGGAGAGGAGGAAACACTTCCAGCAGCGCGGGGCTGGTCAGTCGTCGGCAGGTAGCCAGTCAGCACGTGTCACGTGGTGTCACCTTCACGTGAAGAGGCGGTCTAAAAATAGATTTTTGGAAATGGTTGAAATTGAAATTTAGTGGCGCAGTTAGCAAAAAATATACGGGCGTTAGGCTTTAGTGAGACAAATACGAAGAGGCGGTCCAGAAATAGTTTTGTTTTGGAATTGGTTGAAATTGAATTTTAGTGGCGTTGTTAGGAAAAACTATACGGGCGTAAGGCTGTAGTGAGGCAAATACAAAGAGGCTGTCATAAAACATTTGAAGATAGTTGAAAAAGATTTTACTAGCGTCACAGCAAAATTGCACAGATGTAAAGCTAATAAACCGGGAGTGATCTCCCCTAAACTTTCTCGAATATTCTTATATAAAACAACACGGGATGGGAACTCGGGATATAGTTATGATTTTTAATCCATTTTAAATACATAAACTTTTTAAAATAAAATAGAATTTCATAGAAAAAAGTATTGCACACCAAGCGAACGCCGAATAAAGATGTTCATAATGGTGCGCAATATTATTATTACTTTATAAATTTAGATGCGTTTTTGAGAAATCGGAAATAGCGTAAATTAGTACTTTACGTCAACGGAAATGACTCAAAATTTAACAGAAGGTAGAGAATTAGATCTTTTACTTACATGTGAAATTTCATTTATCTATCTGAAATAGTACTCAAGTTATAGTCTTTTGAAAAATTCAAAGTAGAAAAAGTACCACTTCCGGTTATCGAAAATCGCTCAAAAGTTGATACGGATCTACGATTTTGATAAAATACTTATATATGAAATTTCATCAACCTAGCTGTAACGGTACTCAAGTTATCGTGTTTACACACAGACACACACAGACACACACACACACAGACACACAGACATACGGACAAGATTGCAAAATTATGTTTTTCCGTATCAGTGAGGTGTAAAACGTCGAGATTTGTAAAAATCTCGATTATTTTTTTTTGCACGATTACAATACTTTCTCTATACTATGTATATACGAGAAAGTAAAAATGGGGTTTGTTAAATGGGGACAGCAACCCATCTAAGAAAGAAAACTCCGAAATCAAACAGGAGTGGAGCATTTTAGGCGATATGATTACCCTGTCCTGTCCCTTGGGTCCATCAACTTTAGAGCACTGTCTTTGTGCTTGGATTTACAATGTGCAATCATTAAATGGTCTATTACACTATGGAGCTACATTTTTTGTAAGCAAGAAATCACTGAAATAGTAGCTGATAGCAGTGAATCGAATCTAAATAAACTGTCAAAAAGCATAAAAATACTCTGCATCTAAATGTAGATGTTGTAAATAGATGTTGTAAATCAAATCTGAAGAGACGATCCAAAAAATACATTTTGAAAAAAATAGAGAAAAATAAATTTAAATAATGTTATTGTAAACAAAAATATACATAAATAATAGCTTCAAAGAGACGAATCTAAACATTCGACGTAAAATAGTTTGAAAGATATGGGAGACATTGTAGTAGTATTATGGCAAAGAAGAATATTTCAAAACAGCGGGGTGATTGCATTAATTGCAGGCTAAATACATATCAATAAATTCAAAGAATGCTCACAAAGTATTGATAGAAGGCGATGGATATAAAACAGGGTAGTAATTGTGATGTTATAAGTAAAACTCTATGAAAGAATGTTCGAAATATGTTAACGATAATTCGGTCTTGCCTCTTACATGTTATTGTATTGACGTAAATTTATAATGTATAATAAATTTAACTACACGATTGAGATTCACTTAAAAAGAAATAGGTTTTAGACATCATAAAACTATGTATAGAAAAAAAAACAATAACAAAAAAATGACATTCGGAGGTAGCTCTTCACGTGGATTTGAACCCGTCACACCGACCTGCCTGGAAACGGGTTTCTAGAACCATAACATAGGACACATGTAGTGCGCTGCGTCTTGTGTTCAGTACGGGTGGCTTTGCTTTGTTTCATTAACAAAGATTATTTTATTTACGTTTTAGGCTTCATAACAAATTTAAGTGATTATATATACATATAGTCATTTTATTTTATTTAACTACGTTTTTAGCTTACAGTTTTTAATTTACATTTTTATTTTTTTAAGTATTGAAACAATTTTATTTTCTATGATTTTGTTTTGGTTTTTATCGATGTTTTTATTTGTGATAGATTCTTAGATTAAGTAAAATTTTAAGCACGTTGTGTTTGTAGTATGTATAGTTGTATTCTTTTGCCTCGTCTGATTGCCAATAGAAAATGTACTTATGATAAATCATTCAAAATGTTTAAAAAACTATACAAAAATTATGAACTGAAAAAAGATGTGCAACTAAAATAAATGTTTCATTATCAGAATATTATTGTTGGTATGTTATGAGCAGCTCATGAATCATAAATATGATTATGCCTATTTTAATTTTTAAAACTCATAATTGTTCACCATAATCGTACCGTAAAATTGATATTTTTTTCCTAAGATACGTCAACGGTACTTGCTTTCGTTCATTCTTGCCAGAAGTTCGTTTCAAGAACTCCGGCAAAATACATGTTTTCATTCTCTTAACAGAACAAATTCCGGCTAATCATACCATTTTATACTTCCAACAGTACCAACTATGGCTAACCATACCTTTTTATCCTCCCAACAGTACGAACACTCTGGCTAACCATACCTTTTTATCCTCCATACAGTACAAATTCCGGCTAACCATACCTTTTTATCCTCCCAACAGTACGAACACTCTGGCTAACCATACCTTTTTATCCTCCCAACAGTACGAACTCCGGCTAACAAGCCCCCACCACGGGTTCCCAAGCCTCAACCAGGGCCGACCAGCTACGGCAATTTCGGGGTGGACTACAGCCGTCAGAAGTCATCCAACGCCGGCTGGCGCCCTGCTCCGGCTTACAAGCCAACCCCCGCACCGGCGTCACCAGCGAGCTACTCCCCAGCGGCGGTGACCTACGCCCCTAAACCAGCGCCCAAGCCCGCTCCACAGTACTCCCCTCAGGTTTGGTGTCTTTGCTTCTAGCTCGCCTTATCAACAGAGTTTCTTACAGGCATTTCGGAGCCCCCCCCCCCCTCCCCGAAGAAAGTCTACCCCCTTTCGAACGAAATGGAATTAATATAGAAAACATATACTTTTACCAGTGTCCGCCCCCCCCTCGAAAATATCAAGTCCCCCCCCCCCGGAGAAAAAAGTCTGGAAGAAACACTGCTCATCACAATAAATATCAGCGTATGATTAAATAGCTACCGTATATTCTGGTGTATAAGGCAACAGTCGAGTTATTCAAGTTAATAGATACAGATAGGGTTGTTCTTACACAACAACAATGCGACTTTTAAAAAAGATTTTAAGATTAGAATGTCGTCTCATGTATCGGGAAATACGGTCGTTGAATTTATTAATTAGTTTTAAGATACACAAGAATTATGTAAAAATGTATTTTAAAATTAAAACTGAACATGAAGAAAGAACAACTGAGACCTATTACTAATTAGAAGACCGGGTCAAAACTAGAGCAGAAACAGTAGAGTTCATCTGCTTGTGTACTTAAATCATGTGAAGAAAATTTTCACCAACGAAATATATCTGTCCCTATCGTAGTCCGTGTCTTACCACAGAATGGACAAATGAGATCTACAAGACATCCTGTAAAACATTCTTCACAACTCTTCATATAAATATATCTTCATATATATATATATATATATATATATATATATATATATATATATATATATATATATATATATATATATATATATATATATATATATATATATATTCATATATAAATAAATAAATAAATAAATAAATAAATATATGTATATATATATATATATATATATATATATATATATATATATATATATATATATATATATATATATATATATATATATATATATATATATATATATATATATATATATATATATATATATGTCTGTTTGCCTTTCCCCAGGCTCCTGCATCATGGCAACAGCAGCAGCCCCTGGACGAGGAAGGCACCCCCGCCTGGCGCAACACCCTCAAGTCGACCGGCGTCAAGCCCTGGGAGCAGGAGACTGGCTATGCCCTCCCTAAGGACCCCGTCAGGTCGGTGCCCTACTCCCCACAGCCCGGCCCCCACGCCGGGCCGTTCTCGCCCACCCCGGCACCCGGGGCGGACGTGGGAGGGTCTGAAAACGGCCCGAAGGTGGTGCACCTGCAGTACAACTCCCCCATGGGCCTGTACTCCAGTCAGAACGTCGCGGAGACCCTCCACGGGCAGACCCAGGCTTTATCTGGGCAGACGTGAGTTATACAGCCAACAGCAACAACAACAAAAAAACAGAACCCTACCTCCTTCCCTTTATGATGTTTTTATTATTTTATTTTTTTTGCATCGTGTAAGCTGGGATTCCCAGGTTGCATGTTCAAAGCTATTGTGATGTCGTGAAATAGTGACATTTTTACATGAACCTAAACTCTTGCTTTCAGGGATAGATTTATTTTCTCATAAAAACTTAAATAACCTATCGAATTTAAAAATGTTTTTAAAATACGGTATTTCTCATTTCGAAATTATAAATATCTCGATTATTCAGATTATCACAAAAATGAAAAATTGATACAAAATGGGAAAACCCTAGACGGTACAAAATTAAAGAGGCTGAAAATAATACATAATATTTGTATTAGGAGAGCGTTACCATGGTAACTAGCCTGATTAAAAAGACTCGAACGATGTTTTCTATTAAGTGTAGGAAATGGCGTTTTAGATCGCAACTAAAACATTTCTCTATTAGGCAGATAAATGTTTCCTATATTTACTAAAAAGTTGTCTGAACTACACATGATGGTTAAGCTGTTTGAGTTACACTGTAAATGCAAATCCCAAAACAAATGGTTGACAGGTTGAAAACATTATACATTTTCAGAAAGCCTGTTTTTTTTTTCAATAATTGGATCCGTCAAATTGTAAATCACAAATGTGTATTATGGCATGTTAGCAAAACAATATCAACATATAGAAATATTATAGTTGTATTTAAACCTCAGTATGTTCCTTAGTATAGCCAATAGTATTGTATACAATAGATTTTGATGTTTCGCAATGAATCCCATTTCCTATAAAAGTCCCTAGTTGTTGTAAAGTGTTTATAAAATATATCTAGCAAATAAACCAATTGAATTTGAAACTTTAGGAGCTTACCTGGGCCAATTTGCAGTGTAATTATTTTTACCCACATGTAAAATGAATATTGTTTGATATAAACGTAGATAGTGGTTTTTAAATTTGTGTGTAGTTTATTTTAAACCGCATTGTAGAAAATAGCATACTCAATTGTATAAATTTTTTAAATTATTTTAATTAACTTCATTTTTTTTTCAAACAATTAAAGTTAACCTTTGAACAAGTTAATATTCTAATTAATCATATTAATCTACTTAGCATTAAACGCTATTACTAATTAATGCAGCTATACCTTAGTTTCAACAACATTTGTAAAAATGCATTTTAATAACAGTTTTTATCTTGACGTTTTGAGTAAAGACCAGCTTCAAAATCATAAAAAATAAAGTTCATTATATTAGTTCAAATTATATTTACCATAACAGCAAGCACTATTTTAGAAACTAAACATTAGGTTACTTATACAAATTTGATTGTTTTTTAAAATCAGTTTTTCTAAACCAATTAGCAAAATACTTAGAAGAAAACTTAATTAGAGAGAAGAAAATAATTTTAAAACATTTGCCAAATCTATTATTAATGTTCAGTTTTCTTTTAAAAAAATGTTTTGCTTTACAAGCTCTCATCAGTTCTCTCTCAACATTTGTTGAAGTTACATCGAGAGTGTTACCTCTGATGCATACAATTTCAGTACCGGTTCGAAACCATCCCAGCCTGCGACTAACGATTCAGGTGAACGGGACTGGAGCCAATCGGCCGTTCTCCGATTTATCAATCAGGAAGACAGCAGGTGAGCCAGGGAACGAACCCACCCGAGTTAGCTCGACCCGTAGACCACAAGCACTCGACCACTTGTGTGCACAAACATTGTTGCATTATTTTAAAAAAATAATAAAACCCTACCCCTATATATTGACCTGAATAAAACGCGGGTTGTATAAGTTGATTGTAATGGCGCCTATCTCATCCCACTCATAAGCTTGACGTATCACGCTTACACTTAAACGCTTGATGAACTAAGCATGGCTTTGCATCTTGCACGCGTAAATGTTGTACCGAGTGTTGAAAACACACACATGGAAGCCCCGGTTACACCGCCTACTGATACATTGTAAATAATTTTCAACTTTAGCTATGCTTAAGCTTATATATTGTGGTATGTTTTACCAAGTGTTAAAAATACACACATCGAAGCTCCGGTTACACCGCCCACTGATACATCGTAAAATAATCTTCAACTTTAGCTATGCTAAAGATTATATATTGTGGTATGGCATAGAAACCATCTCACTCTGAACGTTAACAAGAGTAATTAGAAATAAAAAATACTTGAACATTTTAACACGTTCGTGTATGAAATACAGGTAATGTAATACACTGAACATGTGTCAAAAAGAAAAAAAACTTTTCCGAGATTGAAAATATTTGGCACGCAGATGTCTTTCTAATGGAATTTTTTTTTACATGCAATAAAACAGTGGCCAAATAATCAAATTTTTATGTTGAAACTAGTTTCTTTTAATGAGCAGTAGCAAAATTTTAGCAGTTATAATGTTAAAATTAGTTTCTATTAAGGAACATCAGGCACATGTGCCCTTTTATAATGCTGCAACTTGTTTCTATTAATGACCATAAATGTCCCAACCACTCACGGTGTGGATGCAAACATTTGGTGGTGGCCACACACGAACTTCTACCTCGACATTACAATAGCTAGTTCCCCCCCCCCCCCACTCTTAACTACCACACCCTTCTGCTGATTTATTTTTATACAAGCAAAAACGTTCCTAAAACCGAGCACGTTAGGAAACAATATTATCACTGACTTATCATCATTAAAAAAAATAACCGCAAACCCCACTCAATTTCATGTAAACTTTCGCCCACCACTGTTTTTCTGCAGTTAAAAAAATGTTATTGTTCTCATTATTGTTTGTCTACTGCACAGGACTGTGCATATTAGACTTTATACATTCGTTCTATTGTAGCCATCAATAAAACACCGTTCTGCATGTGCAATTTCTTGTGTTTAGCATTAATAACACAACGAAAAATAACACTTATATCTAATGTAACTTATGTATTTACCTTAAATTAACGTGATTCTAAACGATTTGAAAAATGTAACACTCCTCTGAAATTACGCTGAGCTTAAATTTACATTGTAACCATGTTGTGGTCATGGCGAAACTAACTTATTACTCTAACACTAACTACTTTTAACATGTTTTGTTTAATCGTTTTTTACGCTCATTGTATATTTTATTTTCATGTGGTTACGTGTTGTGTATTATAATTTCTATTCAGAATACATTTGCACAATATCATTATTCAAAATACTATATGATTTAAAATGTTGTTAAGAAATTAAGTATATACCTTCTTAGTTTGTTTATAATACTTTCGTAAGATTTAATTTAATTAATATTAGCATACAAAAATAATTAGAAAAAAATGGAATATTTACGTGGTATTTTTTTTTTAATTTGTAAGCCTGATATTTATATCTTTTGTAAAAAAAATATTTAAATGTTAGATTAGGAATTTTTCAGACACATTCTGTAACCACCCCCACCCCCTAACCCCGCTTCACTCTCCACAGAGTCAAGCCCAAGCAAGCCCCAGCCGTCTCCCCCAAGCCTAAAGTGTACAGCCCAGGTCAGCAACAGCAGCAGCAGCCGTTCTACCAGGAGGTGGGCGTGTCTGACTTCTAGAGCTGGAGCCAGCTTGACCCCCCCGCCACCTGACACCCCCCTGCGAGACGCCATCTAACGATGGACGGGCTGACACCAACACTGTGATAGATTATCTAAATCACACCAAAAATATGAAAGAATATCTCCTTACAAATTGAATACATAAACCAAATCACATCAAAAATAGAAAGGAACATCTATTATCAAATTGAGTTTATAAACCAAAAGCGAATATAAAAACATTTTCTTAGGTCACTTTGAAAAAAATGAAAATAATGAAGTATAATCCATATTGCAGTAAATGTACTTAAAAAACATTCAACTATAAATTGTTGCGAAATTTGCATTTTTTATCAATTATAATGTACACCTATTGTTAGAAACTGCTAATCTTCGTTACTGGTACTTTTTTTACTGTAAAACAGAAGTAGAGGCCTACATTTTAAGACAATAATTAAAAAAAAATATTTGTTTGTATAATAACAAAAAAAATATAACTAAAAAAACCTAAACAGAACCGATCCCAGACTCCAAGAAAGTGTGCCTTATTTATTCACAACTAGTTTAACAAATTATGTACATACTACTCATAAATAACTAGAAGCATTTTTGTTTCGTTTTTTTTTTCTAAAGTAAATTTTACTATTACCCACATGAGTGCCTTAGACAACTGGGTTTAGCTGTACCATATAGAGGTCGCATGGATTTCTTTTTTCGTGCACATTTCTATGTTGAAGTTTTGTTTTGTGTGTTCTTTTAATTACGTTAATCGTTTTATTTTAAAATGTTACTTCTTATTTTGTTTAACAAATTTAAATTTAATATGTTGGCCGACTGTATGTGCAATAAAATGTATTATAGATTTTTTTTCTCCTTTTATTTAACATTGTAAATCCTGTTAATATACTGTATTTTTTTGTTAGAATTGTTTAGAAACTTGTAATAAGAAGCATGTTTAAAAGCCTAAAGAAAAATTATACTAAAACATCACATACAACGAATGATATATTTATAAATAATCATATTTTATAAAATACTTTGTTAGGTATACATTTTTTTAAAACTATCTCTTGAAACGTATACATTGGTTTTAGTTATTCTCAACGTACATAACGAATATAAAATGATACAATTGAATGTAGGAAAATAACAATAGTTTCGCTAAGAACGTAATGAATTTTGTATTGCACTTTGTTCGATTCATCAATGAGAAAAAAAAACAAATCCTTATATTAAATAAAACGTGTGACTGGACTGAATATCGAAAGTAGCTTTTTAAACAGCCATAGATTAGCTAATGCTAGCATATCATCATCATATAAACTCTTGCCTTAGTTTATCATTTGCTGAATGAATTTAAAGACAATACAGTAATTCATTTCTTCATTAGCTAAACCGTTCATAAATAGAGATTTAAAAAAAAAAATTGCTTTATATTAAAATTAAATTATTATTTATAATTCAGGATCCCAGAAAACCCAAACCCCGTTGTGATCTCCCCTCTTCCCTTATATAATCAGCACGACGTATTATTATTAAAACAGTATTATCCCTAACACTTTCAATTGTTACCGGTTTATATAGCTTCTTAATACACTTATTTACAATGCACAATATATACACTAACAAAACATACATAACTTTACGCTTTTGACCCATCACTAAATTTCTTGCTTAGCTCCCTTATTTAACTTATATATATCAAGGGAAATAACGCCAAAATAAAAAAAAATCTTTAAATTCTCTCTCAAATATACATTCATGTTCGTGCTGTAGTGGTGAGATTTTACTTTAAATGAACATTTATTTAAATGATGTGTGAGGTTTTTACTGTACTTGTTATAGTAACACAAGATGACATGAACACATTTCTATGTGAAGTACGGATGTTTTAGTTGTTTTTTTTTAAATTAAAATTATACCTGTAAACCTAAATTTCGTTCAGCCTTTTAAAAAGTGATGTTATTTCTTTTGTCAAAAAAATTAAATGACCACTTTAAGGCTTTGAAATTACTTGCATCAATCGAGCTGTGACTATGTAAAAATATTTATTGAGTTTTATTTTGCATTTGTGTTTAAAAATTTTTGTTTACGCGTAGTGCGATTAAGCTTAATAGTTAACTAAACACAGTAGTCTTTATGTACTTAAATTGTATGTGTTTGTTGCTATACACACACAAAGTTATTTATAGACGCCCAATGGTTTGCTGAGCTGATATTACGCACTTCCGTTTCATGTTTTAGACTGATCATTAACTGTTTCTGTACATTAGTCGTCTCCCCTTAATTTTATTATTTATTTTAATTTTTGCTTCCGTCCTGCCCAGGAAATCAATCAATAAAAAACACTGTGATCAAACAGACATTTTTCATTGGTTTGTGTTTATTTTTAGAATGAGTAATTAGTGTTCCTAAGTGAACGGTTTTGTTGTTGCTAAGTTGCATATCAAAATATATTAAAATAATGATATTTGTTTTTAGTTTTACGGTTGGGAGTAGACCTTTTTTATCGGGTGTATTTTAAATACGAACGGTTTCATCAATTACATACAAGAATCTTATATAGACACCTTATAAATACGTACTGTTAAAATATTGCAAATTAAACTAGTTACATAAAACTCCTGTATAGTTACGCTGGACAATAAGTTTCATTTTTTTTATGACTTACACAATTACAGTAGCTAAATCCAAGCAAAAAAATGTATATAAAACAAAATATACCAACTAAATATTTATCATAAAAGCTATCTTTTCCGTGATTTTAGAAATTCTGTTGTTACCATTTTGACAACTTCAATTCATAAAGTGAGCAGACAATTTCTGTCCATTCAAAAAAAATTGCCGTAACGTTTTCAGATAAAAATCTAAGCTACGGTAGAGGCAGGATCACCATGAACAAATATGGTGTTTCTAGAAAATATTGATAGTCCGGGTGTTGATTTTTAATAAGTTACTCAGCTGTGGGGTTATGACTGGGTTGAAAGAATTTTAAATGGCATAGCAATTTTCTTTATTGGGCTAAAGATACATACAACAGATGAAAAAAAAAGTTTAATATTTCAGGGTGTTTAATAAATCCATTTGTTAATAGTGTCTAAACTATATATAGTAGAACTTCACCACTAGCAGTTAAGGTTGATATGGAAACCTAAAAAAAAGTGGGCGAATTCACACCTTTTGAAAACTCTATAACTTTGTTCTCATAAAAGATTCATAAAATCTATTTAAAGATTTGTTTTTCATGTTATATAGCTAGGATGCACTTTCTAAATACAATCAATTTTTTACGTCACACAACGTGAAAAATAAGGTGGTAGTGCTGCCTTTAATATTAATATACCCTAACGTATTGCTTTTAAACTGAATATATAAATGTATTGTAGATGGTATAATGCTTAATGCATGTGGAAAGTTTCTGTCTTATATGACAAAAGGTTCCAAAACCTTAGTGATTTGAATGTTGAATTTTGCTTAAAAATGCAAAGTTAAGAAAACGTGAAAAGAAGGGTGGAAAAAGACACTGTGCGTTTCCACTTATAGAAAACAGAAAAAAAGTCTTGTTATGTGTGGAAAAACTATTTGACTAATAAAATACGTGTTGAATTATGTTGTGAATGTTAGATAGACTTTCTATGTAAGCAGAAAATATGTATACAACAAGTAATGAATTAATGACTATTAAGTCGGAAAACAGCACTAATTGTTAATGATATTATCCCCGTTTAATAGAGCCGGGGTGGTCTAGCGGAAGAAACGCACGCATGCCATCCAGGCGACAAGGGTTCAAAACCCCACATTTCACTAGTTTCATAATTGAGGTCTGCTTATCACAACATATAAAATATGTGTTTGTCTCCTTCTTCCCTTTTTTTAAATTATCTTCAGAACAAATTTGTTCTTCTGGAATTTCGCGCATAAGATTCCAAGTAAGCCTATAACATGATGTTGACAGAAAGCTGAAAAAAGCGAAAAATACGGTGTAGAAAATAAATAAATATTTATAATTCAAATCTAAAAAAGTCTCGCTGTAAACAAATTCTAAACAAAAGTGTACACCCAGTAAATAATAAACTTTCATTATAAGTTAAAGGAGTTGTAAATTGGATTAAATGTTCCCAACGTGACTATTACTTCCAACACTGTAAAATTAAAGAAAAATTATTTCCAACATTAAACAAAAATAAATGTTTATAAACGTTAGCAATTTTAAACATTAATTTTAAAGAAGTGAATGTACGTATCAATTATAAAAGAAACCCGTGTTTTGGTAACCAGCTAAAACCCACTGTTTGTTGTATGGTCGCTACTTGCAATAAACTAACAATACCCCGGAGATACGCCCATACTTATCCCGTGTATGTGTGCGGGGAGGGTGGGGGGTTTTGTGTAAAGAAACAGTCGGGTAGGGGAAATTGTTAGGTAAACTTACAGAGAACAAAGAGATTGATTTTTTAATTGTATAAGAGCACGTCATTTGTTTAGAGAGAGAGAAAAAAATTATAACAGAGACGTCCCAATATTAAGTAAGTCAAATTAAAAAAAATAATAACAGCATTACAGTATCGACACAATTTTTTAAAGTTGGTCTAACGCTGAATTATATTTGTAATTGCATTTTTATTTTACTTTAAAGTAACCTCAGCTATAGAACTAAGTATGTGTGGTAGAGGAACTCAAGAAATGTAGGTGATTTGTTTATATTGTACACATTTGTTATATATATATATATATATATATATATATATATATATATATATATATATATATATATATATATATATGTATATACATATATATATATACATATAATATATATATATATATATATATATATATATATATATATATATATATATATATAATATATATATATATATATATATATATATATATATATATATATATATATATATATATATATATATGTATATATATTCATATATGATACATATATATTTATTTATAAATACAATGTGTGTATGTGTCTTTGTTGGCAGCAAACATTGGTGAGATAGACTGTAAGATGCCGAGTGTTGAAGAACTACAGAACATCGCCGCCACCAAAGAATGGGTTTATCGTGCTTGAGCTAACCATTGGCGTCACTATGCGGGGGTTGATCGCTCTGCTAGGAATGGCGTCCAACGGTCTGAATATGGCCAATTTTAGGCTGCAGGGTTTGAAAGACAGCATGAGCGTCTGCCCAGAGGCGTAGCGACCCTTCCAAGCGCCCGGGGACAAACTTTTCGATTTGCACCCCCCCTACGAGATTTTGATTTGCAGCCCCCCCCCCCCTCAAACTTTCGATTGGCACCCCCCCTCGAGATTTTGATTTGCACCCCCCCCCCACCCCCCCCCCCTCAACTTTCAATTTGCACCCCCCTCAACCTTTCAATTTATTTTTCCAACCCATTTTGGCGCCCCCTAAGCTCGGCGCCCGGGGACATATGTCCCCCCGCCCCCCCTCGCTACGCTACTGCGTCTGCCTGTTTGTCCTGTCCGTCACGGATTTTTTTGTCGCGAGTTTCCAAGTCGGGTCAAGTCTGTGTCTACTTCTAGACACGGTCTACCCGGACAATGCTGTAAGTTTTTGGGCTTTAGATTATTTCGCCTTCGCCTGGGCGAGATACGCGTTGTATCTTATTTCATGCTGGATAACTACCGTCATTTCAATTGAGAGGTGCTTCTGCGTGGTGTTCCCATTTAAAGTCAAACATATATTCACAAGATCTCGCTGTTTGATGATATTATCTATATTATACCTCGTCCACATAGCAATCATATTACCGATCTATACTTTGAAAAGAATGGAGTGGGTCGAACAGAAATCAAGTAACGTTAACACCTCAACAATGAACAGTCAAATTTTTACTATTTTATTCACAGAAGACACAGCTAAACTTGATATAATAATAGATACAATCGCAGCGATGGTTTTGTCCGTCGTTTCTCAATCCACTCTGATCGTTTGTAGTCTATGGATGGTCTATTCTTTAAAAGCGTCCAGCGTTATTTCGAAATGAAAGAGGTATTTCAACACCTGTCAAGTTCATCGAATCAAAACATGATAGCAAAAACAAAATAACTAAACTATCAAACCAAGAGAAACGCTTAGTAAGAGTTGTGCTGTTTGTCGCCGTGATTTTGACAATTTGCAACATTCCGAGGTTAGTGGTAACAACGGCGCACCATACAATCCCAGGGCTGAATCTGAGAGAATATGAAAATCTGGATACAACTATGTGGAATATTGCAGAGTTCTTCTGCGCCTGTTGCGGTGCTGGAAATATTATTGTATATGTGTCTTTAAACACAAGTTATAGACTTAGACTCGTTGAAATGTTTAAAATGTCATTTTTTAGAGTAAATTAATTTCATTTATTGGAGCTTTAGGGGTCGTCCATAAATGACGTCACACTCGTAGGGAGAGGGGGGGGGGTCCGCAATTTTGTGACGGTGTGTGATGAGGGGAGTGGGGGGGGTTCAGATGGTGTGAGTCACACTTTTGCATTATAAAAAAGCAATGTTAGAAAACGAATTTTAGACGTTATTTTGCGTTTTAGAAAACTGTTTTAATAAATTGTAATAACAATTGATTAAAATACTCTATTTTGACAGAGTTCAGACAAGATTTTGGAAAAAATTTAGGTTGAGGTGTAACGTCATTTTAGGGGGGGGGGGGGGGTCTGGCTTTTTGTAACGACGTGTGACGGAGGGGAGGGGGGGGGGGGAGGTAAAAATCGTCAAAAAAAAAGCGTGACGTCGTTTATAGATGACCTGTTGGCTAGAGGATTTAGAAATTATTATGTAATTCAATGTAGAAACAAATGTAATTGCTGTATTTGAAAAAGATAAATGAAACAATATATAATTTCAGGGGAGACAATTTTCAGTGTAATAATAAAATGCCTTTTTAACACGGAGATGAATAGAATATGGTGCCGATTCGAAGCAGTACAATAACTGGTTTTGTTTTATATGAAAAAACGTGTATCTTTAAATTGTATTAATAATTGTTTCAGCTTTGCCCAGGAAATAAAATATTAAATACAGTATTGTAACCGGTGTGTCAATCATGCATTTGGTTATTTTATAGTACCTCGTCTTTTTGTATTTGTTAACCGTTTGTGAATATTCTACATGTGTTGTGTATAATTAAATTTGATACTCCTGTCGCTGGTACAGCTGAAAGCAAAATTCATTGTATGTGGCGATTTTAATGTTAAGACAAGATATAAAGTTAGATAATATTGATCAAAAACTTCCCCCGTTCATACGCCAGAAAAATGGGACAGATGTTCACAACATTGCACACCAGAATGCCGGGCCATTTAAAACTTCTTACGACTGTATTAGAAATAACACTTTGAGTATTTTAGATATAAAAGAAATAGTGTATTCCTCTTGGATATTGTGGATTAGAAAGAAAGATTGTATAGGGTATAAGTATTTCGGATTGGAAAGAAATAGTGTATTGGGTATTAGTATTTTGGATTGGAAAGAAAGAGTGTGTTGGGTTCTAGTAATTTGGATTGGAAAGAAATATTGTGCTGGGTATGAGTATTTTGAATTGGAAAGAAAAATTGTATTCTTCATTTGAATTGCGTATTGAAAAAAAGATTGTATTGTGTATGAATATTTTGAATCGGAAAGAAGGAGTGTATTTGTCACGAATATTTTGGATTAGAAAGAAAGTGTTTTTGTCATAAGAAAGAGTGTATGTGTCACACATAGGCCTACAGTGTGTTCGCCTCACGCGTTAATAACTGTAGAGGAAAAAGATTGAAAGATGCGATTGAAGATATTGTACGTTGACGTGTTTTTTTGACATGTACATGTGGAATGTTCGAGTAATTTCAAATATAATCGTAAGTATCCTTTAACAAACTTGATTTATCTTTAATTGTTTTAATTCAGTTCTACATCTTTTTTTTTCAATCCCATTTTCATCAAACATAGGCATAAATAACTTCACTGCGAGAAGTTGATCCATATTTTTACATTATAGATTGCATGTTTTACATGTAGGATTATACTGTAAAACATTATAACTACCTTATCATTGTTTTTAATTATCGATATTTACTAAATTAAGATTATTTACTAAATTTAGATTATATATTGATGTTGCTTGATAATCAGAAGATTGTTTAGTTGTTTAGTGAACAGAAATCCTCGACCTGTCGTATCTTTTACAGACATCTCAAATAAGATGCTCATCACATTTTCTACTACCATTCAAGCTGAAAACAAATTTACTTAAAGAATTTATATATTTCTATAAGATTTATATTAACAGCTATAATTAATAAATAACAAATGAGATATAGATAAACGAATCATGGAAAAAATATAAATGCTACAGACATCACACAGCTGTACAGTTATTAAAAACAAATCTGAGTTATGAGGAAATCATCCCTATTTTAATAAGTAAAAATACATGTAAAATTCTTAAACAATCATGTTCAGACAAAGAACATTTTTAAGATCGTATCCTATTTATAGAAGTACGCCCAGATAGGTCTATGTTTTTAAAAGAGGAAGTGATTAACACTGTCGGTAATATTTGACTCGCAAAATTGTTCAGTTTTTGGAAAATGAATTACGAGATGCATGTCAAACTTCACTCACTGAACAAATCGGCTAAATTTTTTTTAAACGTTTAAGTATTAATGCACTAATAATAAATAACCATCAATAGCATATAATTTAAAAAAATATAATACAAGAAAATGCATCGTCTTAAAATTCTAATTTTATTAAACAGCTTTTCCTTTACCTAGTAACAAGATTGGAGTAATATTATTTTCTAGTTTATCTTTGCACAATTTAAATATATTGATTATATTTTAATTTTTAGTCTATACGCTGCAAAGTCACAGGTTTGTTTTTTAAAGTTTACATTGTATGGTAGGTGTTTTAGTAAATCTACTTATAAGTGAAAAATATAAATTCTTTAATATGAAAGGCATTAAATATACGCCATAAGATGAAATGCGCCGTGGTAGGGACAACACGGATATTTTAAATATGTGTTGTGTTTGTGTTGTGTTTGTGTTGTTTGTGTTGTATTTGTGTTGTGGTTGTGTTGTGTTGTGTTCGTGTTCGTGTTGTGTTTTGTTTGTGTTTTGTTTTGTTGTGCTTGTGTTGTGTTTGTGTTGTGTTGTGTTGTGCTGTGTTTTTGTTTGTGTTTGTGTTTGTGTTTGTGTTTGTGCTTGTGTTGTGTTTGTGTCTGTGTTGTGTTTGTGTTGTGTTTGAGTTGTGTTTAGTTTTGTTCTGTTCCCAAGTTGGCACATTTAAAAAAGATTTACCGTGGCGGAGCACGGGTATGCAGCTAGTAACCATATACTGTTTTATATCCTTTGTATGAAAATGAATTTTCTAATTTTTAACCTACAAGGTTTGACAGATTATAATAGAGGTTTTTTAGCCTTTTTCGCCATCTGAATGTCTGTAAATATATTCTCTATCTTTGGTTTCAATGTGTATTAAGTTGGTCAGCGGCTTTCAAATCTATTTGTCAGAAATTTCGCTCGAGCGTTTCAATCTATAACGACAGACAGATTGACAACAGATTAGACGAGGAGGCAAGTTAAATAAAAGCCAGTAACGTTGCACTCTACAAGGATGTTAATGTCTTTTTAAGTGATAGAAGTTCAAAATACTTGAAGTGTATCGTCACGCGCCACTTACCCTACATCTACAACTTCCACTTGAAATTATCTTGAACATCCCACGTTTCCAGCCTAACGTAGGTGAGTAAACGGTTATATCTTCAAGTCTCAGCTTAATTTAAACTCAATATCCTCCTGAAGATGCGAGGATTTTGAGATAAAGTGGACAGCTTTTCAAGTGTATATATAACCTTATATTGTTTAATATCCTTTGAATGAAATTGAATTTTCTAATTTTTTAACCTACAAGGTTTGAGAGATTAAAATAGAGGTTTGTTAGCCTTTTTCGCCATCTGAATGTCTGTAAATATATTCTCTATCTTTATTTTTAATGTGTATTAAAGTGGTCAGCGGCTTTCAAATGTGTTTTTTCTAAAATCAATTGTTTACTATTAAACTTCTTGAAATCATACATATAGGTATGCTAGGTCAACTGAAAAGCAAGGACGACTATGATATTGAAGATTGTTTTATCAGCTATGCTAGTAATGGAACTGGACTCTGCTACTTGTCCTGATGTTGGAGTGGGAAAGTATTACACAAAATACCACAACAACAATTGCTTCATCTTCAGCTTTGAAAGAAAAAATTTCCAAGACGCTTACAATTTTTGTCGAAAATTGGGGTTTCATCTTACGGACATAGATGATGAAACGTCCACTCTCTTTCAGGTAAAAATTGTTTCTATTGTGTCAGCTACACACAGAGAATTTCCTAACGTTTTTTTTTTAGGTTTTGGGAGTGTGTGAGGTGATTAAGTAACGAAATAGAAATTACCATCAATTAAGATAAAAATGAACTAGTAAATTAAAATTCATGTTAGGTTTTAAAAGGTTTATGTCTCTTTTTTTTAAAATTATTCCCAGAAGCAATAAATTTGCAGCGAATCAGATCAATTTACATTTTAAACTTAATGCATTTTGTTCACTATAGCCAAAAAAAAAACACGGGAGATTATATGTATTTTATTAAATAGCTTAAACGTTCTCTTGAAAAATATTTCAACAAACGACGTCTAGAATTTGAACTAGAATTTTACCCACACGCAGTCACTCAACGTCTTGATCCCTTTCTTTAGATGAAGTCACACGTTTCCATTTTTTTACTCTGGTTAGCAGTCTAGCTCTCTACCCCTAGGCCACGCCATCCCATACTCGCCGTAATATTGAGGTAGAACACATTTTGGTGACCTTGGTATTCAGGGACATAGAGGGGCGCTCTTTAAAGCTACCTATTACACTACGCCAGCGGCGCCGCGAACGGCCCCGGGCTCCTTAAAACTAACGTAGAGGCCATGGTGTTCTCATCATATCCAGGGTACCATATGACAACTTGCGGGGCGCCGGGGAAAGCGTTTAAGTCAATTTATTGAACGATATTGATAGTCTATCGCACTTTTTAATACAAACGAAGGCGCCATAGCCTCAAGTAATAGCTCAGAGCTACAAAGCGCACACTGTCGAGGCATCGAGGGACGCACCTGATTATATTTAGTGAACAACTCTAAAACACCATGTTAAGCATAGTGTATCGCACTGATTAAAACAAACGAAGGCGCTATAGCGCTCACGGTATAGCCCAGGGCACCATATTGCATCCTACCGGGGCGTCGGAGGACGCATCTGTTCGATATAGTCAACAACATAAGCGCCATAGTGCTCACTGGAAGCACAGTACGCTTCGGGTCACGAGATAACTGCTGCGCCGGTGATTGCACTTGTTAAAGTTTTAGCGCTGAGTATAATATTATCCCATACTCGCTATGCAGGACGCTCGATTTACGGATACCAAGTGCTAAGCTAACCGCTCTAGAACTATGGGCGCCAAACTGTGTATTGACAAAAAAAAACCTTCCCTGAAGTTTTCTCATCAACTACCCACATTTTCATGGCGATCGGATGAAAGGTGTAGTAATGCATAAAACACAAAAAAACAGACAAACACACAGTGGCTTCGCTAGGTGTGGTGTCACCCGGTGCGGCACCTCACTGTGTCACCCCCACCCTCGAAAAATTATGTGATATGTGTGCAAACACACACACACACACACACACACACACACACACACACATATATATATATATATATATATATATATATATATATATTATATATATATATATATATATATATATATATATATATAATTTTTTTAACATTTTTTTTTATATATATATATCATAGTGTTGTAGATTTGTCTTTTCAGCGCGCCCAGCCAATGTGTGGTGGCAGTAGCTGCTTTTTTACTACTTTCATCAAGCGAGATATGAAGACTGTTGCAGATTTACAATTTTGGACTATTCCTGAAACTTTCATTCTCAAATTTACATATTATTTACAGAATAAAGGGTAGATTTTATAGGGGGGAGGTGTTTGTTTCCTGGAACATTACTGCTTTGCAATTTCTGAAAAATAAAAGTTATAAATTGGACAATATTTGAATATAATAATAGAAAAAGTGACAGGTTATATAGTAAACTTTATATTAGCAAAATTGGTTCCAAAGGTTGGTATGGGCTTCCTAAAAGAGGGGACAGGTACACTTTGTTATACCTGAAATATACATGGAACATAATATATTATGTACAATAGGTGATCATTAGCATTCACACTTTCCATTACTACCTATTATCTGCAAACAGTCTTCTTTTTTTTTTTTTTTTTTTTTTTTTCTAAATTGTTAACAGAATCAAAATTTTAACAAAATATTTAACTTCAGAAACAAATTATTTGATTAATTAAGTTGCTATGTACAGAGAGAATCATGTTTTTTGTGTTTTTTTTCTCCCCTGTTTTGTATTTTACCCCAACTTCAGAAAGCGCTATTTAGCTTCAGGAAGGTAGGATAAGGTTACAGAGAGGAAATATAACGTACGAGCCGACCCGCTGCGTATCATACGCCGCTATTTAGTTGTTTTTTTTCTACTTTTCAGTAATTTATAATTTGTGAATTCGACAGTACCAATGCTGCCATTCAAAATATTTGCTTAAAAACACTAACCCCCCCCCCCCCCCCCCCCCACGTGAAAGCAGCCTCCTATTAGTTACCTCCTCTAAGTTTAAAATCGTTTCAAACTAAATTATCTGCCCCTAATAGCCGTCACCAAACCCGTCTCTATGATTGTAAATGTAAACAGAGTGAACACCGCTCACCAGATCATGTGGGGGTGGGGTGGGGGTGGTAGTGATACTGATAGATTCCAAAAACATAAATTTAGAGCAGGAATTCCGGCAAGTTTGGAGACTTCTGTTCTGAAAAGAATTTAACAATCTAAATTTACCCAATCATGTGTAACCTATCTTTAATAAATCAAGAAACTAATGCTAGCGTTATCTAATGGAGGATGCTGCTAGCATGACAATTGCATTTGAAGATTCAAATACACAAGATACGTCTTTATGCTGTTAAAGGTAGATTCTCAGGAGAAGTAAGGTGGCGGGGGGGGGGGGGGGGAAGAAGGAGGTGTTGCTTGAAATGTTGGGCTGGGTGGAGTATTGTGACTAATGAATTGTTTTGACTGCCGAGGAAACTAAGGGGTGTAACTTTTCCTAGTGTATAATGTGTGTAATTACATTGCTATGACCCTTTGGCCAGTCTTCTAACAGTCACCGCATGGTTCCTACGGTCGTGTCCTCTGTAAGTCACTAGTACAGGTCGGTCGCTTTCGTTCACCTTTCCACGGGTTTGTCTAGCCTAATGTTAAATTTTGTCACGTCCACTGAGCTACGTCCTAAAAAAATTGGTTCCTAAGGTCATGTCCTCTGTAAGTCACAAATACAGGTCGGTCGTTGTCGTTCACCTTTCCACGGATTTGTCTGGCCTTATGTTAACTTTGATCACTTTCACTATGCTATGTCCTTCGTTTGTCCTTCCCTACAGTCTCGTCTCAGTTGTTTCCTAGCATGGTGTGTTGAGTCCGCTAGGCTTCGCTCTGTCGACAGTTCTTTAGTATATGGGGGAGGGGTTGTTTGGGTGAAGTAGGGCTATGGGTGGATCCTGATACATTTGGGTTAGTCTTTCTGACCCGTCTTAAAAAAAAAATTGAAAAAGGGGGAATAATTTTATTCTAAATTTAGTAAAATGGGTGGTCTCCCCTTTTCCGTCGTCTAGCCTTCAGTTATCCATGTCGAGATGGGGGGGGGGGGGGGGGGGGGGGGGGTTTCGAAAATCGGTCACTCGTCTCGCTATAATGGTTTAGTCGTCTACTAGGTTTGAGAAGTTGTCCCGTTTTAATATTTATTAAATTCTCGTCTGCGTCCTGAAGCCGTTTATTTTCGCTCTGCTATAGTTCTATTTAATGAAAAAGTCAGTCCCCAGCCTTTGTCTCAGTAGTGCTCTAAAAATAATTATCATTTAAAAAGATTTTAAAACCCACGTTTTCTGATTGAACTAAAAAGTAGAAAATAAATGCTATACATCACAATAATGCAAGCGATCACTCTACAGGTAATGAGGAAACTTGTCATTGGTGACTTTGGGGGTTATCATGAATTTGGCAGCATTTCCCTCGTCCACCATACGTACGTATGGTTCAGTGTCAGGTTTGCTCATTTTCCCCAACGAGGTTTTTATGTCTTCCATTTTATACCCGGAAGGAATCCATCTTATTATCCCCTTGACTCCTCTCTTATCCACATGCAGGGTCTGTATCAGGAAAATGTGGAATCTTCCCATTGCTGATAATTCTGATCTTCGTCTGCCGTACTCCATCATATTCATTTTTTGGTAGATTCCATTTGATGCCAAAGTTACAAACCATTGTTTTACGTCGCCGTAATTGCATACTTTGACAATCTCAGAGACAGGCACATTTGTCAATGTGGCAAAATGCCTTCGGAAAACTTCGTGGGGCATTCCAGCCACAATAGTAGCATCTATAATGTTCACTTCCAAGTTTTTGGGAGGATGTGTTCCTACCTCGAACACATCCTCTTCTACCTCGAAATAAATTCCGTTCATTCCCTCGATGAGCACTTGTTGTACAGGGAGAAAGACCGGCACATAAATCCGAAAGAAATCACAAACCCTCCCCCCCCCCCCCCCCCCCCCAAAAAAAAAACACCGGGAAAACGAACAGTAACTTGATAAATACAAACCAATCTAAAGAGAGACAATGTTGTCTCTCTTGAAACAAGATGAATAATCCTTTTAAGGAAAAACACCACTATAATCCAATGAAGAAAAAATGAATGTAGCACTAAAAAGTACTTTAAAACATATACAAAGAAAAAAAAAAGAAAGAAAAAACTTTATCTAATATATAAAAATCAATTCTGTATGTAACATGTTTGTAAAATGTAATAAGTTTGTCGTGGATACTTCGATGGATTTAATTGTTAGATTATTATAGTGCTCATGGTCTAAATTTATGAGTTAAAAAATTACTATTGAGAGTCTTTAAAACAATTTTCATTTCATATACTTAGAATAATAATTTTCAATTATGAACATTACATAAAAATTTTTAAAAGTGTATCAACATTTATAAAATTTCTAAAATTGTGTCTGAAATGTATTGACTACACAGTTACTTCCCTTTAAAAATCATTAAATCGGGGGAAGAAAGAATTTACTTTTTATTACTTTGTTTTGGTGTTAAGAAAAAAAAATTACATAATTAGCGGGGATTGATTAAGTGCAATGTCGTTGGTATTTTTATACTGCCTTTTATTTATTCTATACACTGAACATACTGTTCACTCATTATTATTTTTTAAATCAATAACATTTAATAAGCCAGGTACTACAAATCCTATATGTTTATTTCTTTCCATTTACGGATAAGCTTAGAGTATTATAATTTTGTTCACTAAATTGAAACAGGCGCGTCCGCCGGCGCCCCTGCACGGTTCGATTTGGCGCCTTGGACTATCATGTGAGCGCTATGCTGCATAATTTTGTTTTAAACAGTGCGATAGACTATGGATAAGAACGGTTACTATAGTCTTTAAATGAATCAAATCCGGGCGTCCTTCGGCACCCCGACAAGGTGCTATTTGGCGCCCCGGGCCTTCCCGTGTACGCTGTGGTACCTACGTTCAAAAGACTATAAATAAGTTGGGTACTATAGTCGTTTACTAAGTTGAATCAGGCGATTACGCCGCACGTCGTGATGGTGCGATTTGGCGCCCCGGGCTAGACTGTGGACACTTTGAGTTTATCTTTGCGTTTGTGTTTTTTTTGTGTTTGAGTATGGGTTTGCTTTTGTGGTTGTGTTTGGATTTGGGTTTGGGTTTGTTTTCGTTTGCTTTTTTTCTTTGCGTTTGTGTTTTCTTTGTGTTTGTGATTGTGTTTGTATTTGCGTTTGTGTTATGTTTGCGTTTTTTTTTTTGGTGTGTTGTGGTTTTGGTTTTGTTTGGTTGTGGTTGGGTTTGTGCTTGCGTTTGGATTTGTTTTCGTTTGCTTCTTTGTTTGCGTTAGTGTTTGTGTTTTCTTTGTGTTTGTGGTTGTCTTTGCGTTTGTTTTTGTGTTTTCGTTTGTGTTTGTTTTGTGTTCGTGTTATATTTGCGTTTTTTTGTGTGTGTTTTGGTTGGTTGTGTTTAGGGTGGGCAATGCCGGATAAATGCTGATTTCTAAACACACAAGTTATGGTCCTTTACAGATACGTTTTTCAGAGATGCCAGTGCAGGGCCTGGCCGGGACGACTAGTGTATATATATATATATATATATATATATATATATATATATATATATATATATATATATATATATATATATATATATAAGTATTTAGATGTATGCTCATAAAAGCTAAACCTTATGTTGTGTCATTGTATTAATCGATGACTCTATTACAGTTTGAATTTGCCATTTTACGATTGTTAATTTACTCTATTCTTGTCATGTAATATGCTTCTGTCATCAGCATTTGCCTTCCGAGAACGACTTTAATATTTCCAAAAACTTCTGGATAGGTTTGTTTTGGACACCCATATCTGATGTTCCTGTCTGGGACTCCGGTCAGTATTTACAAATATTTTGCGTTTTAAAAATTCGTTAGAACATACATGTATTCTTTCTTATGCATTCAGCTAGATGAATTTTAAAACAATACATTGTGTTCCAGTAAGAAACATTTAAATAAACTCTTCTGTACTCAAGAATAAAATCCAGAAACATTTACTTTTATTTTATATACGATTTGCAAGCATACAATTTTTAACCAGAAACCGCAAAATCTGTAAGATGCTTCTGGCCAATCCAACCCTCATATACACCGACATTAGTCTGTGAAATAAATGGTATCTGGTCATAATGCTCATAGCTCAATCACTTCACTATACCAGAATAGCAGATAATTTCCCAACCTCTATCCTACAGATCAAAAGTTTTAAACGGGAACTCATTTCACTCTGTAGGTAGAAAATATAGCCCTATTTTTGACACATATGAGTTGAAGAATTCTTCGAGGCCCTTGGGTATGTGTGCACGGTATAGACCACACACAGGGAGATGGACGTGGGCTAATTGTTCTAATACAGAAAACTTTATCTGTTCAACAGGTTAGTTCTTGTATTTTACTTTATAGTAAAAGCTCATGATGGACGTCAGTTAACAGTAAAAATAAATAACACAGTTATCTTTGAGTATTTCAGGGTTATACAAATTTAATTTGAAAGAATACTTAATAATCACATAAAAATGCAAGTAGTTCTCTAATTAATATTTGTGAATGTAAAATAAAACAGCGAAATATGTTGTGGACATTTTCCAGAAATAATAATTACTTCGAAAGATCTATTAGGGATATAAGTTGTGTTTTAATGCTTTTCATGAATATATTATTTATATCAATAAAGAAGAATAGAGTTTTCATAAAGATATATAAAATATTTTAGTATTATTAACAGTACAGATGTGAGATGTTATTGTTGTGGTGAGGTGTTGAATATAAATTTTAAAATGTTTTGATAAACTACTCTTTACGTGGACAACATGGATAAAATGTCCAGAGCTATACAACTAAGTATCGACATTAATAAGTTTAAATATAATATAACTTAACACGAAGCCAGCAGTTTTATTATTGTATTTTTCATTTGCACACACGGTATTTCATTTTTATAGAGGGCGTTTGTCATAGATACTAATAGTCAAGATCTATCTGAAAAAAATCTACCTCATAATAAAATCTTTTAAATCAAAGTTGGCTTGATAGAGAAACCCTTCGTGTGATCAAGATTACCTTTAACATTACAGAAACAAGAACAGTTGAAATCACCGACTACAGAAACTTAGGTAATTTTGTTGAAATACTGAGTTAAATTGTTTGCGCAAACATATTATACGTAATTAACAAAGATGGTAACTAAACCAATATACATTTAGATGAGTATAAAGTAAAGAACCCGCTTTAGTCCCTGCGATCCATTTAGCAGATGAAGTCAAGTTCATGTTCTTTGACCTCGGCATATGTAGGAAAGGTGAGGTTCACACCTTGCACAGCCATCTTTACTTTCACTAACGTGAGTGAGGTACCAATTAGAGCTGGGTGGATTCAGGAACGTTCTACTGAGTTGGAGCCGGATTCGACCTCGAAACTTTAGGGTTAGCAGCCTAGCTAACAATTAAATTATTGTTTTTAATAGCTAGCAAAGTTCTTTTTTTTTTGTAGCTGGTTTTGGCGTGAAAACCTTTTACACAGTTTACTATTGTTTAAATGCAGAAAAACTTGATAAAATTGTAAGTAAAAGTTCAAAACCACAGCAAAAACAAAAAGATAGTTGCAAGCATTCGTTGAAATTTATCATTGGTTTGGTGTAACACTACCATTACTCTAAACAATTTGCATAAGAAACTGATTTGGTTCCACATTTTTGTTTGATGTGTTCGCCAATAATATTGGTACAATACCACTAACAGATATTCCATTTATAACAAGCATGCAAAAAACTATTGCAATCAAAACTGAAAGCTTATACGATTTGAAGTATACTTTTGTCAAGATAACATCGGAAGCATGGCAATACTTTAAGGTGGTATGAATGCTACGTGTCGGTTGGATACATATAGTTTTTAAACGATTTACATACCACAAGTGTAATAAAATGAGCTAAGAACTTTTCTAAATTGTAAATTATTTCTTGAATTTGCTTTGTTTTCCTTTCCAGACTAAAATGTGTCAAATCCATGATAATCTTGCTATTTTCTTGAATCAGAAAGTGCTAGACATACCATGGTACTCTAAATATAGGCCTATATATTGTCTTTTCCCTTTCCGGCTTAGACACATAGGGCAAATGAAGCGGATAACTTATTTTACACTTAGGTTTCAGAACTGATATTATGTTGACTTTTTTTATTTTATGGTCTAGATTTTTATCTACATTACGTTTATTTCATTGCTAGGTATATTTTCAGTTAAAGTTAAAGGTTAAACGTAGGCTAATAATAGACTTCCGTAATATATTATGTTTTAGCTATTCTTTTTATAGCAGTTAACATAATTTTAAAACCAATAATGGCTTCCTCTGATAATTAAATGAGTGTGAAAATGTTAATATAGATTGAGGTTTAGGCGATGAATGGTGTGAAGCCTTGGAATTTAGGGTTAATTTTTTCGGATATTTTTTTAATCAGTCGTATATTTTGAGCTAAGTTTATGTTTTTTGTTTCACTTATATTTGTGATCGTGCATTAAATTTTAATTGAGGTTTGTGATTTTGCTTAGAGACACAGGCTCAAAGTTAAATTTAACTTTAAATTTAGTTTAACGTCACAGTGACTGTCTCAGGTTTAGGTGTAGCCATCGACTGAATACAAGTTGGTTTCTCAGTTGTCTTTTGGGCTATGGTTAAAATATGTTTACGTTTATTGTACCATTTCTAGGCCAATGGTAATTTTTTTCCTGCCGTTTCATATACTTTTATTTTTACCTTAAACTTAAGATGAAATTTATTTGTGAAATATGAGTTCACCTATCGAAAAGGATTGCATGTAATTGTTGTAATATGTACAAGAATGGTTAAAACTGTAGGCGTAAATTTGAAAACGAATTTTGTTTTATTAATTGGCGTTTACAAGTTTACAATTTTAGATTCCGACACAATTTATTACTTACCCGATTGACACGTTTATATATATATATATATATATATATATATATATATATATATATATATATATATATATATATATATATATATATATATATATATATATATATATATATGTATATATATATATATATATATATATATGTATATATATATATATATATATATATATATATATATATATATATATATATATATATATATATATATATATATATATATATATATCTTAAACAATAACATTGCATTTTATCAGTTTTTATTGCGATTGGCTTGATCATGGCAGTATCAATTGTAATCAACATCTTACAGGGAATCTTTAAGTAAGGTTTGTTTCTTATCGTCACAGCTGAAACGTGTATATTAATATCTGTTTGACTTTTAACATTCAGACCAGTTTCACATGTTTTTGCATATGCCTTATTCAATTATATTTTGAATTGTAATATACTCCAGAAAAACAAAAACATTTAGTCTTTTTTTTATAAATAATTAATTGCTGCATAAATAATTTAAAAGGGAATGGTGATATTCTTAATGTGACATTTTATCTTCCAGCTACCGGAATGTCAAGAAACACAATCATCTGGTCATAGAAAAATTAACGGCTATAGCTTTTGTGGAAAACCTCAACGTCGACAACCATCCCATGTCCGGTCCTTACTCTGAAAATGGCGACGATGCTGAAAACGAACACGAACTCTCATTCTCAACATCGTCTCTTTCACTTACATTATTTTATGACAATTTAAGCTATAAACCTATGTTGCATCACTTTGCAGCCAGAACCGGATATCATTTGAAACATTTAGGAAAGTATATTATTATTAAAGAAATATTTAATGTAGCACAAATAATGTGTAGGCCTTTTTGTTTTTCTTTCAAGTAAGCCCGTTTTGCTTTTATAGATAATTTGAAATATTAAAAAAAAAAAAACTTTAACCACCTCAACACATAGATTAAACAAGCTGCTCAAAACATTAATCAATGGACTGTTTGCAAATGCGGAGACAACTTCATCAGACAACCCTCGAGGTACTTGTTGGCATCTGACCATTGGTTTCAAGCTGCAATCCTTACATTTTTATCGTGTTTTTTGGGCGAAATCTGTATTAGTCTTATAAAAAATAATAGGGGCAGTATATATAATATATAAAGTGGAATTCTGTATGTGACCGTGGTATACATCTAAAGCGCTCATCGTCAAAATAAAAAAATAATAATATTGAAGTTGTTGTAAAACAATTTTCATTTTTCAAACTTATAGTGATAATTGTCGGCATGTCCATCAAACAAAATAAAAAATAGTGTATCACCATTCACAGAAATTTTAATTGTGTCTAAAAATTATTTACATTTAGTTCTTTAGCACTCCTCACGTCCCTTGATAAATAAAATTTTATTATTCTGTTTTGGTGTTGGAAAAATAATAATAACATAATTAGCGTAGATTGATTAAGTGCAATGTGGTAGGTATTTTCAATACTGCCTTTTATTTATTTTATACACTGAGCGTACTTTTTATTAATTATTATTTTTAATTAAAGACAGTTGACGTAAAAAAAGATATCTTTATTCAGGAAAGGGAATTCCGGCAGGTTATTATCTGTGTCTTTTTTACGCACTGAAGGGAATTCGTTTTTGTCTGTCTCACCAAACATGATGAACGTCGTTTTATTTTTTTAAAGAATAGATTTTAATAACAGTCGGGACGAAAAACCAAATTAAATAATTTATTTAATAATTGTGCAAGAGGAAGTAATTTAAAAGGAAATTCAACTCAAGCTAAATATTGCTATTTTTTTTTTTTTGAAAATGTGAACGCAAACTACGCGGAAGTTCCAGAGAACATTATTGTTGCAATACACGAACAATTTGTTCGATAAAGCCATTTGATAAAGCGTTTGTGTTTCAGTTTGAGTTTGTATTTGTGTTTTCTTTTTGTTTGCATTTTTTATTGTGTGTGTGTTTGCGTGTTCCGTTAGCGTTAGCGTTTCTATTAAAAGGTTGCGTTTGCGTTTGCGTTAGTGTTTGCTTTTGTGTTTGCATTTTTGTTAATATTTTGTGTGTTTGTGTTTGAGTTTTCCTTAGTCTTTTTTTGTGTGTTTGCGTTTGTGTTTGTATTGCGTGGTGTTTGTGTTTGCGTTTGTTTTTGTGTGTTGCGTTTATGTTGGCGTAATGGTTTAAGTTTGACTTTTTTATGTGTTTCTGTTTATGTTTGCGTTTGCTTTTGCGTTTGTATTTGCGTTTTTGTTTGTATTTTTTGTGTGTTTGTGTTTGCATTTTCCTTTGTGTTTTTTTGTGTTTGCGTTTGAGATTCTATTGTGTTTAGTTTCGTTATGTGTTTGCGTTTGCATTAGCGTTTGCGTGTTGCGTTTGTGTAAGCGTTTGTATTTGCTTTTTCATGTGTGCTTTTTGTGTGTTTGTGTTTGTGTTTGCGTTTTCCTTTGTGTTTTTTGTGTTTTTGATTTTGAGTTCTTTTTATTGCGTTGTGTTTTGTGATTTTTTGGGTTCCAGTTTGCTTTTTTGTGTTGCGTTCACGTTAGAGCTTAAGATTGTGGGTTTTTATTGAGTGGCTGTGTTTACGTTTGAGTTTGTGTTGTGTTGCGTTGTGATGTGTTTGTATTTATATTTTCTTCTCTGTTTGTGTTTGCGTTTTATGCGTGTTGTGATAGTGCTTGTGTATTTCTTGTATGTGTGTGTTTGCGTTTGCGTTTTCGTTTCCGTGTTTTTGTTTATTTGTTTTTGTGTTTGTGTTTTTGTTTTCTTTTGTGTTTTTGTATTTGAGTTGAGTTGTGTCTGTGTTTGTGTTTGCGTTTGTTTTTTTCGTTTGTGTTTGCGTTGGTGTTTGTTCTGTTCCCAAGTTGGTACATTTAAAAAAGATTCACCGTTGTATGCAGCTAGTATATACATATATATACATATATATATATATATATATATATATATATATATATATATATATATATATATATATATATATATATAAGTAATTCCATTTGTCATCGAGTAGAAAAATAATCCCAGAAAATACGATTCTGTAATTTTACAAGCCTTTTATTATTTTCGACTTCCTACTTCTTGATTTGTCACTGTCCATTAGATGGTCTATGTTAGTCACATAGGAAATTGCACGCTAACCTGTCATATGTAAGAAAAAGCATTGCTCGCTTTTGACTCTCAATTTTCTTGACTTCCCATTTGAGTCATTTGATTACCATATATGAAATGTTATTTCCTATTTTGATAGAAAATGAGTAGGAGTTTCGTTCACTGAAATGTTGAGGAAACTAAAAGATGCTATGTAAAAAAATGGTCGTTTGCGGTTGGAGATTATTTCATTAAAATAACACAAATTAACAGCCATATCATGTAGGTTAACTGAGTAAACCGGACAATTGTGTAACTTCACACAGTAAGTGTGAGTTAGGGAGAGAGGGGTACTTTGAAGAAACAAAGTGCTTGTGGTATTTTGTAAATTAAAAAAAAGCGTAATTAAAATTATATGCTTCGCTACAATTTTGATAATTTTTAAAAAGGTTGAGAGGTTTGTCTTAAATACTATTTCTCATTCTCAAAATATGAAGAATAAGAAATATAAGTTACTTATAGATCATTTTCGAGTCACGGTGTTTGTGAATGTGGTAGTGATTTTTCTGGCCAACCTTAGTGTCGACAAAAGTAACACGCACACGATTACCTAAACTTACCCAGTACTTCTAAATCACAAGTTCCGTATCTAATGAATTTGCTGTGAGTACCCATATTTCTGACCAGCTGTCTCGAAGATTTTCTTTCGTCTACTTGTGTGTTTCATGCCGTATCTCAGCTATCTACACTCTTTCCGGATAAAAAAACAACTTATTTTCACAGCGGATTTTAGCTGTGGCTAAATTCTTAACTCTAGTGACTCGCAATAACATTCAGATATCATTAATTAGAACTCGGCTCTTAGCAAGTATATACTGTTGGTTATCATATTACTGCACCTTTCCACCTTGGCGATCCATTTTAACTTTCGAAAGATCATTCTCGAGAAACCTGTATCTATCATATTCCTACAAACTTTCTTACGAACAATAGCTCTAGACCCAAGAGAGATTTCTGAATCAATCCATCATGGTCTTACTTAGAAAAATGGAGCTAACTTTGTATGTCATGTAAATAATTACTATTGCACTTTTTAAGGCAGTTATGTGACGTTAGCTATACCGCCAGTGTTTCTTCCAGACTTTTTTCTTCGGGGGGGCACTTGAAATCTTCGGGGGGGGGGCGGTAAACTTTCTTCGGGGGGGCGGACACTGTTAAAAGTATATATTTTCTATATAAATTATATAAATTTCTTTTCGTTCGGGGGGGGGGGGGGGCGGTAAAAAATTTTCGGGGGGGCTTTGCCCCCCCGAAGAGATGCCTGGAAGAAACTCTGTATACCGCTAGTAATTCTCTCGCTACCCACCATTTTTAAACGCCATTATGGAATTATCATTCTAAACTTAATTGTCCCGGTTAGTGTTAAGGAATGGTCAGTGAATATGCATGTGGGATAGGCCACAGCAGCTTCAATATTTCGAAAACAAAGTATGAGCCTTTAATGTGACTTTCTATATATGTATGTGTATAAAGTAGGGTTCTCAAAAGAATACAAAGTTATTATTTTGTCTCACTAATCATCAAATAAGGATGTTTAAAACGGGATCAAGACAAAACGTGCACGTTTGCTGGTAAATATAGAAATTCGTTAGCACGATACATTCCTTTGATGAAAGCTAAATGGCTGAAGAAAGATAAAATCAAAACGGGAAAAGGTATAAAGTGGCCATCAACTCATCTTCGACTTTTCAAGATTCCTGGTGATAGTCACATTGTGAGTCTCTTGTACGCTGTATAGGTAAGTATTTTTGGTCTATTACACAGATTGAAAACTACGAATTCATGCATTTGTTAATGATAATATTTAAATTGTGTAATTTATACATTTGTCTCAGCGTTGATCCAATTATTTAATTATATGCGATGACGGTTTTTTTCTTTTTAAAGTAAACAAATGCAGAACACGATGCTGATAATGCTTCTGGTATCGGCTACTCTACTGAAGGGACTACACTCTATACCATGTCCTGAGGCAAAGACATTCCACACAGAAATACACAACAATACCTGCTACCTTACCAGTTTTAAAAGAAAAGATTTTAAACAATCCTACCAATTCTGTAGAAGTTTAGGGGGATATCTCACCGATATGGAGGAAAATAGGTCTTCATTTTTTAAGGTGAGTAATTAAATTTTCTTATTTTTAACGTGTATTATATATATATATATATATATATATATATATATATATATATATATATATATATATATATATAATTCTCTTCATTGGGATCGTGCGAGACACCAAGACGTAAGCTCAACAGACCATATCATTGAAACTAAGGGGAGATAATAACATGTTCTGCTTGCTCTTTTCATTGTTGCCTGTAAACTGTCCTCACAGACGGCTGCTCTTACGGAGGCGGGTGGGGGGAGGGGGAGAGAGGAGTGGAAAGTTAGGGAGAGCATAATCGTCCTTCTTCAGCTACTGATAGTGTTTTAAAGCAAAATATTTTCAGTCGCAACATTTATGTGTCGTATTCACAAATTATGAATTACTGAAAAGTAAAAAAAAAAATACTAAATAGCGGCGTATGCTTACGGCGCGGCTCAGCTCGTAAAAAATAATGTGCGAACCATACAGTTCATGGGGCAGGAGAAGTAGAGTACATAAATGTTGCATACTTTTTTTAGTATCTGTTTCGGAAACATAAATTACCTACGTATAATAGTCATTATATGTATCTAAAGATTTCACTCAATAAATAGTAAGAATTTTTTAATAAGAATATTTTACATAATATGCGTGCATATTTATCAAAACAATGTATAATAACGTCAACTATCAAAATACTAGACGCGTGTTGCGTATTTTTTATATTTACGTCGTTTTCTTTCGTCGACAGAGCTTGGCTGAGAACAACACTCTCTATGACAAAACATTCTGGACAGGTTTGTTGTGGGCGTCTTCACTGGATGCCCCAGTTTGGGATTCGGGTGAGAATTTAAAAACATGCAATTCAACAAACCTTCAGTAACGCATTCCCTTTTTTTAAAAAATAGGTTTTATGTGTTTATTTTAAAGTATTACAACATGCTTAAATTAGATGTATTTTTGAAACACACAGTCTTGTTAGGGTTATACAAATTAACATAAACACAACAAGTTTGTTTTGTATAAAGCAGCTCTTAACTGCACAAACAAATTACGTTGTAAAAACAAGCAAATCTAATGCTAATGATAGCATTTGCCTATCGTAGGCTCTGGAATTTAAATGAATACATTTTTTTAAAACCTTATATTTGATCATATTTGTCATATAATCCAAACATTTAAAAAGCTTTATCTTACGCTTGAAAGAGAAGTGACTTTTAACCTGTAGGGAAATATATTTTCATATTTATAGTCTACATCGTGCAGGTCGAACATATACTCGTAATGTCGCTACTTCAATGTTGGACATTGGATACTGTGCGAAGTACACACTTCGAGCCATGACGTGGGAATGGGTGGTTTGCTCTAATACAGACAACTTTATTTGCTCATTAGGTAAGTCCTTACTTTATCTTACATCATATCAGGAGCCGGAAATTTTACCGGAATCAAAACTTAACCGGCAACAGAAATTGAACAGAAAAATGAAGCTTAAAGAAAATAGGAACCTTAATAGAAACGTAATCAACGGTAAAAGGAACTTTATTCTGAATTGGCATTTTCATTGGATTTAAAAATTTAACCGTAAATAAAACCTTTACAATAACCCTAATCTTAAACCTAACCATAACAAAAAAGTATATTTTTACGGTAATTTGTTTTGTTTAATTTATTGCCTCTATCATCAATGACTTAATTTATAGTATTGTGTGTCCTTTTTTACATTACATTTTTATTCTGTTTTTCATTCCAAAATCAGTGACGACATTCGTTTTCTGAACTTTGCAGTAGTTTAAACAGTCTATTAACCTTGTTTCGTTACAAATATTTTGCTATTCGTTTCAAGTGAGGTCTTTATCTTTGCCTGCCGCATTTTCTCCTTTCTGTTTGACATATTTAAATGAGCTTAATTTGCGTCATCAAAAGAAGTGTTATTAAAATAAGTAAAAAATTGTATCAAAGACAAAGGTAGACACGATTTGGCATTGAAATAAAACACTTTTTCAATATACCTATTTCAGTAACGACGCCTGCTTTAAATTGTTTTACATTATGTCATTGTCCGAATATGATGTAGAAGAAAAAGTTACTCAAGCAAGATCTTTAAATATGGTTGGAGATAATTGATACTAACATTTTTTTTCTTAGAGAGTTTAGCAGTCGCTTCTAGAAATCAGGATCCCTGTGACCAAGTGTGCACAAGAATAAAATCAAAAGATAATGTCAGGACAACATTTCTGGCTAGAGAGAGCTTTCCTGATTTCGTAATCACCCTTAATTACACATTGCCAACCACAGAGAACACGACCAATAAACCAGCGGAAACAGATGAGTGCATCACTATATCAAACAGAGACTGTATTTATATTGGGAAACGGAACATGAACTTTTCAAAAAGACCTTCATCTGACTACACTAATAAAAGTTATTAGAATTACGCACACAACACACATACATATACACATAAACATACACCACACATACACACACACACACACGTTTGCACACGCACACTACATGGTTCATCAGATCGCCATGAAACGTGGGAAGATGTTGAGAATACACATGGAAAGTTTTAAGTCCGATAAAAAATTAAATATTTACCTCAAGTGTCCAAAAATATATTTCCTGTATCATATTATTTTTTATTTCTTCCCACTGGGGTGGGTTGGGGTTCAGTGCGTCGCGAAGAGAAACTTCCCTGAGGTAGTTTGCCGTTGGGCGATCCGTGTTTCCCTTCGGCTATCCACTTCTTTTGGCCGTCCTGCACTAAAGGCCAGGGTTCAAAATGTACCAGGGTATGCTCCGGCGCCCACGCGGTAATATGTCCAGGGGCATCTCGGGTTTTTCATTAGCACTTTGGCTTATATATTTGTTTTAAAGAGCGCCATATACGACGGATAAGGTGGGCTAGTACAATCTGGTAATAAACCAAAACTTGGCGGCGTCCGAAGCGACTGCCGTAGTTCGACCGATGGCTTCAACTAGCAGCCTGCTATACTCCTCCTATACTCATTACACCTGGAAGGTCGACAAAGAGAGTTTTACCTCATTCTAGCGGAGGGTGATTAATGTAGATTGAAGGTCTTGGTTTTGTTCTGTCCATCTTTTATTACAACAATGATATAGTTGGGTGGGGACAGTAAATTATTTCAAGCGTCAAAAAAATATATATAATTGGTAACAATTGAATGTTATCATAACGAGGATCTTTAAATTTCTTTTCTTCTGAGACCTAAGCAGCGCAAGACAGGTGCGTAGAACAGATAAATATTTGAAATTGTTGGGATAACCATTTTTCCGATGATTGAGTCGCAACTTATTCACGACAAATTACAGACCCCGATGTAAAATACAAAAATAAACAATCCAATATAATTTAGTAAATGTAACTTACTAATTGTTTTGGGCTTCTTCTTTAGCAATCAATTGTTATTTCTTTTCACTGGGTGAAGAGTTTGAGATTGTGACATGTTATGAATTCGAATCTTTTTTTTTATTTTTTTAACTTATTTTATTAAAGGACAAGAAATTCGTAATATTTTTATGACTTTTCTGGATAGGTTTACTGTGGATGCCATCATTCGATCCTCCAGTCTGGGACTTGGGTAAGAGATTAAAAGTGTTGAAAAGTATTAAAAAACACATTATATTCTATATTTAAATTGAATCATCCCTTCTGCACACACGACCCCTACCCTCTCAACACCAGAGCCGTTTACGACTTAGCCTGTCGAATTTACTCCAGAGTTGAACAAGAGTAAAACATCATCGACGATAAAGAAAAATGTCATACCTGAATATTGATCAGGATAAAAACGAGATGGTGGGATTTTCAGCGTACGATGATAGTGCTTGCGACGAGCACCCGTTAACTGACGCTCAGGTTGAATTTGACGCCTTTGCTCCAGAACTGTTCAAAACTACGATCCAAGTACAATTATTTTAGAATAAAAATAGACATTCGGCGCTTTTTAGTCATTACCGACAAAACATGTTGCTTTTGAACAGGGTTATGCATTGAGAAACTATTTCACCCATGGTAACAGCCGCCAAATAAGTCGGTTTCCCCAAGGCTTCTGATTTCACTCCATTTGACTTGCACTCTTTGGTTTGGACATGAAGGGCAGTTTGAGTTTGCTAGGCGTACGACTTATGGTCTTGAGCCAGATTTCTGCTTTGTTCTCATGACTTTTGTGTTAGTATATATATATATATATATATATATATATATATATATATATATATATATATATATATATATATATATATATATATATATATATATATATATATATATATAATATATATATATATATAACTGGCGTAATCATTTTTACAACTCCTCTAATAACAGTTCATCTAACGCTTGGCTTGATCATGGTAGCGTCTGTTGTCATCAACATCATACAGGGAGTTGTAAAGTAAGGATTGTTTCTCATATATACAAAGTCTACTTGTCAATGAATTTTATTTTTAAATGAATACATGTTTTAAAATTATACATTTTCTGAGCAAAAGTATAATTTTAAACTAAATGTTTCTGTTGTGTAAAAAAAAAAACTGTATATTGCCGCAATATTAAAAAACCTTATACACGTGTTTTTCGATATTTTCTTGAGATTACATCATTCATCAACGTTACTAGTCTGATGAATTTTAAACAATGTTTTCAAGTGATAATATTTTTAACTAAATAGCCTAATTTAAAATATTTTAAATTTTAGAATTCACGAAAAATGATTAAAGAGTTCAATTAGTTAATTAGAAATAAAGCTAACATCGTTTCGTAGATGTTTAATTAGTTCGGTTTTTACTGCTTAAAAATAAAAAAAAATTTCCAGCTACCGAAATGTCAGGAAACACAAACATCTGGTCACAGAAAAACTAACGGCTATAGCTTTTGTGGACAATCTCAACGTTGACAACCAACCCGTGTCCGGTCCTTACTCTGAGAACCGAAACGCTCCTGAAAACGAACACGAACAAATTCCTACAAGACCTCATCAAGACTTGTACATCGACGACGGTTTGCCAGAAATGGTTTACTTCGATATTGATCAAGATCATAATGAGACAACAGAAAGGTCATCATATGCCGATGGTAGAACTGAGACGCCAGAATATTTAATTGTTTATTAGATTAGAGAATTGTGTGAAATTGATCTGAGCTTAAACATATAGAATCCTAATACAATCATTAATAGAAAAATGTAAACTTAATATTTATTGTAGTTGGTGAAAATAAATAATCTTTTTGTTCTGTTTTATTTTGTCCATTCTCTAATTTGTCTCTTTTATTGACAACTAGGCATGCTGCCCAGCTTCGCTTAGGCTTTCGAAAACATTGAGAATTTGAATGCTTAATTAATTCGCCCGAAGGTCGGTCTACGACCTCAAGAGTTATGAAGAGGTTCCTCCGTGGACATTTTTTTTCGATTTATAGCTCATATAAGGTACCGGTCAGTCGAGGTCAGTTTTGACCCCCACATCGTAGACTTTTCGGCCAACCGGCCCCCGTGTTCTGTCGCACCAAGGCAAGATCATGCCAAATTTGAAGCGCCTGCGGCGCCGGGAAGTGCCCTATCGGACACCCGACAATCTAGATCTAGATCTAGATTCCTAAAAGAATTTTTTTTTTAAATTTAGCCCGAGCATAATAAAAAAGAATACATTAACCAAGTTGACTTGCTGTGTCTCGAACCCGCACCACCTGCGTGGTTTAATGTACACTAACATCTCCGCTATTTAGGCACCTTATAAAATACGGAGAATGAAACACGTATTTTAAAATCTTAACTTACGCGAATATGCCTATTCTTTCAAATTAATTTTTTATCCCAAATTAGCCAGTTCCAAACAAAGATTGTGTATAAAATAAATAAGTCTTGAAATAGTTTAGTCCTAATATAGACATTTATTTTTGGAATTGATTTTAGAGAAGTTAGAGTCTAAATCTAGATCTTAGCGTCTACGTCTAGATCTAGTTATTGCGTAGATTTAGATTTAGATTTAGTCTAGATCTAGAATCTCTAGATCTAGAATCCAAATACATAAAATAAATTTTATGAGTTTAGGCCGGAAAAATTGTATTGTATACATTTCATAGTGTACGTAGATCTAAATCAAATTTGAATGAAATAGTTCATTTCTTTTCATTCTTAACACGGCAGATGACGTCATTAGTTAATGTATAAGCAATAGTGACGTCACAGTTTTATGCGTTCTTTTTCACATATATTAATGCTTTTCCGGTTGCATAAATAATACTGTTTCTCTACATTCGAATACGCCTTAAATTTTTATTTTTCTTCTTTAAGTAAAATTGTGGTTATACATTTAAAACATCTAACATATTATTTTCAACAAAAGTCCGTAAAAAATTCTCGATATATCGCTGCCGTTTCTGACGTGATGTCCGGCGAAAATTTTTTGCGGACAGAGAAAGAGAGAGAGAGAGAGAGAGATGTGCGCACATTGGGCTTTTATAAATTAGGATATTTTGTAACAACCTTTAAACCTCTATTGTATTTTCAATCATGCGGCTTGTTGTTGGTATTTTTGGAAAATTTTGGGAATAATATTAAAAAACTATTTGAAGGAGCAAAAGTCATGCGTAGTTTTATACGCCCTTTTTTTATTGTAAATATAAATTGTAATATATAAAGTTTGTAAAAAACATTTTTTTTATAAAAATCTCAATTATTCTACTAAACTAGCAACTCAGAACATGCATCAAAGGACTCTATGAAAACAAAAAGATATCACCAAAAGACTACCTTCAGGATATGACTCGCCATCTGTAAATTAACTTATAGCCCACATTTGGTTTTAAGTTTGCATTTAAGTTCATTTCAGACCATGTATCATATATGTTCAAGAGACTTTGTCTTGGAAAAATAGCAAAATTAATGACACTGCTTTGAGTTATCCTACAATATAATTTTGCTACTTTTTAATCTATTGTAAAATTTTAATTATTTAATAAATTTTTACATATTTTAAATAGTTTTTGAGCTATTGTCATGTATGTGTTATAATTTTGTTTTTAAAAGAAAAGGTTGATTCGTTTTGCGAGTAATTTTTTTGGTTTTCAAAAAATAAATTAAAAACAAATGAGTTTCTGGTAAGATTTTAATAAATGTCACAATCGAAAGAAAAATTCATCTAGAAAATTCTACTTAATAACATATAACATTAAAACTGTTTTGGCAAACTTAATTTTGATATATTATGGCTTTTAGGCATTTTGTCAAAGTTTGCGTGAAAAAAAATCCGGAACATCTGAATATCTAATTTTTCTATCCTGCTTTTATTCCTACAATGGTGCATCTTCAAAAGATATATTTGGGGCGCCCATAATCACGTCACGTACTTGAATTTTTTGTAACGATGTGTTGCGTTAGGGAGTGAGAGGTAGGTATACACCGAAAATACAATAGGGCAAGTGGTTATGTTGAATAAAAGTAATCAAAAACATTTTTCGATACAGATTTGATAATTTAAAAAAAAAGGTTGAGAGGTTTGTATTACATATTATTTCTCATTCGCAATTATGTAGGCCTACACCTTAAAATATGAAGAATGTGACAGTGTGGACTAGCGGTAGAGAGCACGGAGAGCAGTGGAAAGTCCTTGTGTCCACCCAACTCTGATTGGTACCTACTTCACGTTGGGGAAAGCAAAGGCGGCTGGGCATAGTGCTGACCACAATATCCATTCATATGACGGGGTCTGTGTTTTGAACACGTACGGGAAAAGATGATGAAAATATGCAGAATAAGAAATAAAATGTTACTTGTAAACAATTCTTGAGTCGCGATTTATTTGAACATTCTTTGTGGTTGTAATCTTTCTGGCAAACCTTTATGCCGATATGAGTAGCTTCAAAATGCACACGTTTATCTGAACCCACAGTATCTACTAAATTTGCAGTGAATAACCATATTTCAGACCAGCTGTTGTTATGTATCTGTATCATGCCCCATCTCAGCTATGTACACTCATTCATAAAAACCCCCCAATTATTTGCAATTTGGTTGATATTTTGTCTATGACGCAATTGTCTTGACTCTAGTGACCCGCAATAAACTTCAGATTTCACCAATTAGAACTCGGCTCTCAGCAAGTACATAACTTTGGTTGTCCTTCTACTGAACTTTTCCACATTGGCGATCCATTTTAATCTTCATAAGATTATATATCTACAAACCAATCCTTAGAAGATCCCTGCAAACTTTATCAAGAACAATTATCCTGGATCTTAATCAAATGCCTAAAAGAAACCATTATTATCTCACGTGGAAAAAAGGAACTTACATCGTATGTCATGTAAAAAAATATTGTCTTTTTACTCTTTGACGTTAGCAATGTAATCGATAGTACCTCTCTTGCTACCCACTATTTATCACCATAGTGGAATTATCATTCCAGACTTAATTGTCCCAGTTGGTATTAAGGAATGTTCAGTGAATATACATGATGGATAGGCCACTAAGTAATGAGCCTTTACTGAAACATTATATTTTTTTTAGTGTATTAAGTAGGGTTGTCAAATGAACATGTAGGAATTAATTATATAATACGGGTGTTTAAAAACATTATGTAAACACTTCACAACACAGAATCAAGACAAAAAGTTCACGTTTGCTGGTAAATATAGAAACGCGTAAGCACAATACATTTCTTTGTTGATAGATATATGGCTAAAGAAAGAAAATTAAAACAGGAAGGGCTATGAAGTGGCCATCAGTTTCTCTACATCGTTTTAAGTTTCCTGGTTGTAGTTACATTGTGAATCTCGTGCACGCTGGAAGGGTAAGTTTTTATCTACCTTTAATACAGTTAGAAAACTACGATTTAATCCATTTGTAAATTATATTTGAATTGGGTTATTTATACGATTGTTTTAAAGTTGAGGAAATTATTAAATCATTATTTCGCATTTTTAAATTTTGTATTTTTTTAAAGTAAACAAATGCAGAACACAATGCTGATATTGCTTCTGGTATCGGCTACTCTAATGAAGGGACATCACTCTGTACTGTGTCCTGAGGCAAAAAAACTCCACACAGAAATACACAACAATACCTGCTACCTTATCAGCTTTGAAAAAAAATCTTTTAAACAATCCTACCAATTCTGTAGAAATTTGGGGGGTTTTCTTACCGACATGGAGGAAAATAGGTCTTCCTTTTTTAAGGTGAATAACTGAATTCTTTTAGTTTGTAACTTGTAATATAAAAAAAAGTATGTACCCTTTCAAACCATGTTCATTTGACATCGACATTCGATGAGAATGTGTGCTCTGATCAGCACTATGCACAATTTTCTTTCTTTCATCTTCATTTCCCGTTCGTGCACAAGACACATTTGGCACGAATCAGAGACCTAGGCATATGAAGGGATAGTGTGGTCAGTACTAAGCTCAGCCGCCTTTGCTTTCCCTAACGTGAAGTAGGTACCAATCAGAGCTGGGTGGACACAAGGACGTTCCACTGATTTGAACCCGGATTCAAACTCGAGACTCTCGGGTTAGCAGTCTCTACCAGTAGGCCACGCCGTCCCATACAAACGTCTTTACTTTCCATAAATAAGTCAGGTACCCACCTGAGCTGGGTGGACTCAAGGACCTCATACTGACTCGAGCTCGGGATTTTAGGTTGGCAATCTAACGCACTTGTGCCGATTTATTGTAACTACTAATTTTCGTAAGATGATTTGCAAACCCAATAAACTTAAAAATACCACATTTCATTCATTTTATTACCTTTTTTTTTGTATTTGCTAAGTGAGAGAAAGCTATTATTAAGATACATTGTAATAAGATTTAACTAAATCAGAAAAAAGGATCCTGACAAATTTAGATTTAATGAAAAACATAATATGTAATATGCGATCAATCTGAGTAGACTATTACCATCCCCCCACTTTTAATGTCCCGCTCCTAAGATGACATCACAAAGTTACATTTTACTTCCTCTTTCACACAAATAATTTAAGTCTATTCTTTAAAACGAAATTAACCCCTTCTTGTCTGGCTGTGTTATGTCTTTATTAAAAATTCACACAAATCCAAAAAACTTTAGAAAGATGCCATCAATAAAATATAGACAGTATTAAAATAAATAAATTCCAGCTTGTTACTTCTATTTTATACACAAAACAGAACGAGTTTTTGTTTTGGAGAACTTAAAATCATTATCATTTCACACTATTCTTTAATAGACAGAATATTTTCAGTGCCTGCTTTGGAAATTGTTGTGCATTAATGGAATCATAATATGAATATAAAGATTACACGCAAGAAATAGTATATTATTGCGTATTTGTGTTATTTACGTCGTTTTCCTTTGTCGACAGGTCTTGGCTGAGAACAACACTCTCTATAGGAAAAATTTCTGGATAGGTTTGTTGTGGGCGTCTTCACTAAATGCTCCAGTCTGGGATTCGGGTGAGATTTAAAACATGCAACTCAACAATGGTTCAGAAACAGATTTTGAATTTCCTTTTTATATAGGCTAATTTTTAGGCTTTTAAAATATGCTTCAATTAGATACAATTTTGATACCATATTGTTTGGGTTAGGCAAATTAATTTGACCACAACAAACAAATGTGCATATTTATAGTCTACATCTTACAGGTCGAACATATACTCGTAAAGATGTTGTGACCTCAAAGTTTGACATTGGAAACTGTGCGATTTATACTCTTCGGACAGCAAAGTTGGAATGGGTACATTGCTCTAATACACAAAACTTTATTTGCTCCCTAGGTAATCAAGGTTATTTAATAATTTTTGCATTGTATTTTATTATTTAGACTTGTTTGCTGTTTAGAAGGTTTTTAGATTGATTAAAAGTTCTACTAGTTTTAGAAGGTCTTTGTATTATATTTAACCCTAGACATTAGATTTCGAGTCTATGAAGAGTTTTTCAAGTAATCTTTTATAGTTTCGTATAATACATCAGAATCTGGGTGTTGCGTAATATTTATCAGTTATAGAGTTACGTAACTCGAATCAAAGTTTGAATATTTACATATTTATCCGAAATTAGAGATCAGAAAACATGCAATATATTTAGAATTTTACATTTCGAACTAATGTAGAAAATTAATTATTCAGTGTAAAATGAAAGTACATAGCATATTGTGTTTATATTCGGCGATAAAAAAAATAAGTGACATATTTCGAAAATTGCTTTCATTTTTTTAAAGAGACGTCCAATTAAGATCGACAAATGTTGCCGATTGAGAGCGTAATGCATTATTAAAGTTAATTTTCTTTCTGCTATAGCTTTAATAATTTATCTGTATTTCTTTATTTCAAGAAGACAAAACAAAACAAAATAATTAGTAAAAAAATACAAAAACAAAACTGATAATTGAGTTTATTCTGAACTTTTTCAAGCCTTGATTCGTTTATATAAACGATATAAGGTAATTATCTATATATATATATATATATATATATATATATATATATATATATATATATATATATATATATATACATAATTCTCTTCTGGGAGACGCTAGAAAACAAGCTGTAAAAGCGCTCACTACCTCCCCACCCCTACATGGTCTGGTGAGCTGTGGTTCACGCTAAATATTTACATTCGTAGAGCCGGGTTTAGTGACGGCTATTAGGGGCAGATAATTAGTTTGAATCGATTTTAAACTATGGGGAGGTAACTAAGAGGAGGCTGCTTTCACGGGGAAGGGGGGGGGGTGTAGGGTAAGGGTTGGGGGAAAGGAGGCTGGGGCTAGTATCGTTCTTAACGACCTACTGATTGTGTTTTATAGCAAATATTTTCAGTGGCAGCATTGGTACTGTCGAATTCACAAATTATGAATTACTGAAAAGTAGAAAATAAAACAACTAAATAGCGGCGTATGATATGCCGCGGGTCGGTTCGTAAAAAAATAATTGCCTTAATTTTACTTTATATTTAAGAATAGTCTACCTTCTACATTCTTGCGGATACGCACGCAAAAGACCTTATGGTTTATTTCTTTTTTTTTTTTTTTAAATTTAAGATCTAAATCCTTTAAATACTTTTATCATGTTCGACACATGAAATTAAGTACTAAACAGCAAAAAGAGGGTTGAAACGATTTTGGTTGTCATGGAAACCTGTTAAAAATCATCGCCATTTTGAATTTTTTGTTACTTTTGAAAACGCTAAGGATTTTTAAAAAACTATGCACTTATAGCAATCGAATTTACGCGGCTTATATTTCAGTATATATTAAAACTTTAGTCACGACAACATTTTGAATTAGCTACTGGTCATCATTCTACAAGGTCCGAAAAATCGCACCCTTTTTAGTATCCAAAATTTGCATATTAATAACCATAAACTTTTTTTCTACGAAATGAATACATATGTGTGTGTGTTTTTTTCTTTCGAAATGGAGTACGAATGTTATACTTGATGCGTATATTTAACACTATGCCAAACTTGATCGTCTAGAGCAGGGGTCTCCAAACTTTTCAGTCCGAGGGCCACATTAACCATTAAATTTCAACTTGGGGGCCAGTTTCTTCCAGGTATGTCTTCGATTTTTCTGGGCGAAATTCCTCAGCCATCACCAACAATCGTTTTCTCCGTGGACAAAAAGATCTCCGCGGGCCGGATGAGAGGACATCGCGGGCCGCATCTGGCCCGCGGGCCGTAGTTTGGAGAACCCTGGTCTAGAGTTTAAAGTTATTTGATTGTTTAGAATGTTCAATTAGATAACCTCGTCTTCCAATTTTATAAATGCTCTAAGTTTTTAGCATAAAGAGTAAATATTTAATAACTTAAGTCATCATTAAGACATGATATATTTTTTTTACTAACTTGGGGGTAAATGATAATTTTTATTAAATCAAATTTTCTTAAACTATCATTGTTTATCTTAGAAGGTGTTTCAGCAATCGATTCTAAAAATCATGATCCCTGTGACCAAGTGTGTTCAAGAATAAAATCAAATGAGACATTTACTCCTGATTACATATTGTCGTCGGCAGGGACAACGAAAAATAAAAATAAAACAGCAGACCCAGGCCAACAAAAACAAAAAAGGTAACTATATATATATATATTCCAACTGTTATACACTACGTCATTGCCAGAAACTTATGATACCGACGGCTTACATATGTTGCATTATAAGAGTAGAAAACATAGCCCGTTTTCAGCGTTATGCATCCTTATCTGTATGGAAAACATCAAACAGCTTTAGCATGGCTGTTGATGAAATAAATGGCGTCTAGCAAACGTAGAAAAATTGTTTTAAGTTCAGATATCCGTGAGCTAGAAAGTCGATTCAATGCCTTACTTCTCACTACTTTATAATCTGCCGTATGTATAAAAAAACAGTTTAGGCGTACATTTATAGTTAAAATATAATCTATAAATAAGTTCATACTTTTTTATGAAAAATACAATTTGTAATGAATTTTTAACCCTTTTTATGCAAATTTATGAGAACTAACTACAATTGTTAGAATACAGTGTTTAGAAAAATTTACTCAAGCATAATCTTTAAATATGGTTGGAGATAACTGAAACTTAGCATTTTTACTTTCTCGTATATACGAAGTATAGAGAAAGTCTTGTAATTGTGCAAAAAAAAATCGAGATTTTTACAAAAAATCTCGACGTTTTACACCTCCTTGAGCCGGAAAAACAAAGTTTTGCATATCGTGTCCGTATGTCTCTGTGTGTGTATGTGTGTGTGTGTCTGTAAACACGATAACTTGAGTACAGTTACAGCTAGGTTGATGAAATTTCATATATAATTATTGTATTAAAATCGTAGATCCGTATCAACTTTTCAGCGATTTCCAATTACCGGAAGTGGAACTTTTTCTACTTTGAATTTTTCAAAAGTCTAAAACTTCAGTACTATTTTAGATAGATAAATGAAATGTCACATGTAAGTAAAAGAACTAAAAAAACTTTGAGTAATTTCCGTTGACCTGAAGTAGTAATTTTCGTTATTTCCCATTTCTAAAAAAAAAACGCATGAGAATTTATAAAGTACTAACAATATTCCGCACTATTATACACATTTTGCTTGGCTATGTCTATATCACGAGGTACCATCGCCCGTAGTGTTGTATAAGAATATTGGAGAATGTTTAGGGGAGATCTATCCCGGTTTATTTATCTTAGAGAGTGTAGCTTTCGCCACTAGAAATCTGGATCCTTGTGACCAGGTGTGCTTGAGAATAAAATCAAAAGACAATGTCATGACAACAACTCCGGATAGAAGGAGCTTTCTTGATTTCTCCTTCACTGTCGATTACACATTGTCGACAACAGAGACGACGACCTATAAGCTATCGGAAATAGATGAGTGCAACGATATCTCCAACAGAGACTGTGATTGCATTGGGAAACGAAACTTCATCTTTTCAAAAAGAAATTCATCTGACTACACAAATAAATGTAACTAGAATTACACACACACACACACACACCACACACACACACACACAAGCACCTTCACACTACATCGTTCATCAGATCGCCATGAAACGTTGGAAGATTTTGAGAATACTCATTGAAAGTTTTAAGCCCAAGAAATAATTAAATATTTACCTCAATTGTCCAAATCTATATTTCCCATATCGTATTATTTTTTATTTTGCCCCAACTGGGCAGGGTTGGGGTTACAGTGCGTCTCGCAGAGAAACTTCACTAAGGTAGTGTGCTTTTGGGCGATACGTGTTTCGCCTTGGCTATCCAATTCTTTTGATTATCCTTCACTAGAGGCCAGGGTTCGAAATGTACCAGGGTATGCTCCAGCGCCCACGCGGTAATATGTCCAGGGTCATCTCGGGTTTTTCATTACCGCTTTGGCATATATATTTGTTTTAAAGAGCACCATACACGACGGATTTGGTGTTCTAGTACAAACTAGTACTAAACCGAAACATAGCGGCTTCCGAATCCACTGCAGTGGTTAGACCGGTGGCTCCAACGAGCAGCCTGCTACACTCCCCTTACATTTTTTACACCTGGGAGGTCGACAAGAAGTGTTTTACCTCATTCAGGCGGAGGGTGATTAACGTAAACTGAAGTTCTTGTTTTTTTCCACTGATTCAATGTATATTTGTTATTACAACAACGAAATGTTATCATAACGAGGATACATACATTTCTTCTGAGATCTTAGCAGTGCAAGACAGGTGCATTAGAGCAGTTAAAAAATATTTGGAATTGTTGGGATAAGTTTTTTTCCCAATGAGTGAGTTGCAACTTAGTCACGACTAACTGCAGACCCCTAAGTAAAAGATAAAAAATAAACAATTCAAAACATTTTAGTAAATCTAACTTACCAATTGTTTTGGGTTTCTTCTTTAGTAATCATATTATTTCTTTTCACTGGGTGAAGAGTTTGAGATTGTGGTATTTTACGAATTTGAACTTTTTTATTGTAAAAGCACAAGAAATTTGTAGCGGTTATACATACAAAATATTTTTTTTTACTTTTCTGAATAGGTTTACTGTGGATGCCATCCATCGATCCTCCAGTATGGGACTTGGGTAAGAGATTAAAAGTATACAATCTTAATTTTAAAATATTCCGAAAACAAATTATATCCTATATTTCAACTGAATCATCCCTTCTGCACACACGACCTCTAACCTCTCAACACCAGAGTCGTTGAGGACTTAGCCGGCCGAATTTACTCCAAAGTTGAACAAGACTAAAACATCATCGATGATAATGAAAAAAGGTCATACCTGAATATTGATCAGGATAAAAAATGAGACGGTGGAATCTTGAGCATACGATGCTAGTGCATGCGACAAGCAGTTGTTAATTGACGCTCAGGTTGAATGTTATGCCTTTGCTCCAGAATTCGTGAATTTTTCAAAACTACGATCCCAGTACAATTATTTTAGAATGAACAATAGACAATAGGCGCTTCTTTTAGTCATTACCAGCGAACCATTTTACTTTTGAGCAGGGTAAGGAATCGAGGAACTATTTCGCCCATGTTACCAGCAGCTAGAATCGTTGGTTTTCACTAGACTTTTGATTTCACTCCATTTGCCTTGCATGGACATGAACGGCAATTTTAGTAGGCGGAAGACTTACGGTCTTAAGCCAGCATTCTGATTTAATCTTATGACTTTTGACTATATATATATTTTGTCTGAGATATTTTGTCTGAGATCAATTGTCCATGGTATCATTTGTCCTGATATATTTTGTCCTGGTATCTTTTGTCCATGAGATCATTTGTCTTTGAGATCATTTGTCCGTGAGATATTTTGTCTGAGATATTTTGTCTAAGATAATTTGTTCTGAGATCATATTTCCTGTCACCATATATATATATATATATATATATATATATATATATATATATATATATATATATATATATATATATATATATATATATATATATATAACTTGCTTAATCATTTGTGAAATTGCTCTGTTAACAGTTCATCTAACGCTTGGTTTGATCATGGCAGCGTCTGTTGTCATCCACATTATACAGGGAGTTGTAAAGTAAGGATTGTTTCTCATCTATACAAAGTCTACGTGTCAATGAATTTTATTTTAATATTAAAATGATACATTTTCTTAGCAAAAGTATAATGTTAAACTAAATGTCTCCATTTTAAAAAAAAAATTGTACATTGCTGCAATAATAACAACCCTGTACACGTGTATTTCGATTTTTTTCATGAGATTACATTATTTGTCAACGTTACTCTGATGAATTTTAAACAATGTTTTCAAGTCTGTATTTTTTAACTAAATAGCCTAATTTAAATATTTTGAATTTTAGAATACACGATAAATAATTAAAGCGTTCAATTAGTTAGTGAGAAATAAAAGAAACATCGTTTCGTAGATATTTAAACAGTTCACATTTTGCCGCTTTAAAATCAAATTTTTTTCCAGCTACCGGAATGTCAGGAAATACAAACATCTGGTCACAGAAAAACTAACGGCTATAGCTTTTGTAGATAATCTCAACGTTGACAACCATTCCATGTCTGGTCCTTACTCGGAAAATGGCGACGCTCATGAAAATGAAAACGAACAAATTCCTACGAGACCTCACCAAGACATGTACACAAAACGAAGGTTTGCCAGAAATGGTTTACTACGATATTGATCAAGCTCACAATGAGATAACAGAACCTGAATCATATGCCGATGGTAGAACTGAGACGCCAGAGTGTTTAGTTGTTTATTAGATTAGAAAATTGCACGAAATTAATCTGAGCTTTAAAATTTAGAATCCTACGACCATCAATTATAGACAAAACTAAATATTTATTGTATTTGGTCAACATAAATAATATTATTTTCTTTTTTTTCATTCTCTACTTTGTCTCTTTCATTGAAAATAATTTGTGACAACATTTCAACCTATATTATATTTTAACCATGTGGCCTTTTGTTGGTACAATCTGAAAATTTTTCGAAAATAATTTAAAGAAATATTTGTTGGACCAAAAATCATGATTAATTTTTATATACCCTATTTAAGGTTAAAGATCAGTTGTAATATATAAAGTTAAAAGAAAAAAATCTCTACTCGTCTTTTAAACAAGCTACTCCAAACATGCGTCAAAGGACTCGGTCGGAATTCGAAGACATCAGCAAAGTACTTTCTTTAATATGTTTCTCACCATCTGTCAATTAACTTTTAGCTCTCATTTGTTTTTTAAGTTTGCAATTTTATTCATGTCAGACCATGTATCATGTTTGTGTGCATGAGACTTTGTTTGTCTAGTAAAAATAGCAAAATGAATTATACTGCTTTGAGTTAATCAAACAATCTTTTAATATTTAATTTTGCTACTTTTTAATCAATTGTAAAATTTTAAAATTAAATCATATTATCAATTTTAAAAATAGCTTTTATAGTTATTGTCATGCATGTATTATAATTTTTTTTAACGAAAAAGTTGCTTCTTTTTTAGAGCAGTTGTTTTTGTTTTCAAAAATAACACTTAAATCTTAGAGATATTGAAGAATTTCTGGTTTTGTATGAAAAAAACAACATTCGTTTAAAACTTCTACCTAATTTTGGAATATGGCTTTTAGGAATCTGAATATCTTATTTTTTAAAGCCTGTTATTTTGTTTCTATTTGTTACATTGTGGAGTATTAAGATATTGTTTACCGTTCACCTACAAAAGTGAACGTTAATTGTAAGTTATCTGTCATGTGTAAAAATAAAGCGTGCTCTGACTTCTCAATTTTCTTGATATAACGCAGTATGAGTTTACCCATTTCTTTACCATATCTATATATATAATTCTCTTCTGGGAGACGTTAGAAAACAAGCTGCAAGCGCGCCTTGCAGTCCCCTCTCTTCCTCTCTATCACTACCACCCCCACCCCGCACATGGTCTGGTGAGCTGTGGTTCACGCTAAATGTTTACATTCGTAGAGTCGGCTTTAGTGACGCCTATTAGGGGCAGATAATTTAGTTTGTAACGATTTTAAACTTAGATGAGGTAAGTAAGAGGAGGCTGCTTTCACTGGGGGGGGGGGTGTAGGGTAGGGGTTTGGGGAAAGGGGGGGGGGGTAGTGTTTTAAAGCAAATATTTTCTGTGGCAGCATTGGTACTGTGGAATTCACAAATTATGAATTACTGAAAAGTAGAAAATAAAACAACTGAATAGCGGCGTATGGTACGCCGCGGGTCGGCTCGTTGAAAATATTACGTGGCATGATTTGACTTGATATAATTATTTCCATTTTTAGTGTCACTAAAAAATCGCAAAGCTAAATATTCATACGATTTAGGTTAACTGGGATAACTGGCCTGGGGTTGTTATTTCGCACAATGTATAGGAGGAGTCGAACATAACCGCGTCTCACGACGTATTTTTGTAACGAAGAGCTTCGTTGTGTAAGAAAGTTTAATGTGGAAAAAATAGGGCTATTGTTGATTTAAAAATATATTATTTCAAACCACATTTTTCGTTACAATTTTAATAATTTAAGGAGGAAGGCTCTGGTAATTTTTTATGAATTTTCAAATTGTGGGTCCATTTAAAACACTAGTTTTAATGCCCCGAAATTCCCCAAAATGAAGTGTTTTGAACAGACACACATTTTGAAAATTCATAATAAATTATTTTGAAGATATACGCTTAAAATTTTTAGCTGAGTGCCCCAAAATATGGAAGAAGATTATGAATTCATTATATACTGGGAATAAAATATAATATTTTATGGATGGTTAAAAGCCTACGAGAGGGTTAATTTTTCAAGATGGCCGCCGTTGTCATAGTTACCAAGATTTTTCCACCAATTTTTTTAGTGGAAATGCATATGTCGATGTATCTTAATAAAGCTGTAAAGAAATAACTGTTTTCTAACGAGTATTAAAAACATTTTTTCTTTACCGTAGCCTCCCCCCTTAAAAGGAATCTTGTCTAAAATAGTTTTTCTCACTCTCACTTATGTATGCTCCAAAAATTACGAATAAAACATACGAGTTAATTATTTTAATGTTAATTAATTTTAAAATAAGGGTAATCAAAAACATATGCTTCGTTACAATATTGATAATTTTAAAAACGGCTGAGTGGTCTTGTTTAAAATAGTGTTCCTCACTCTTACTTATGTATGCCTTATAAAATGCAGAATAAAAAATAAAAGAGTTGTTTTTTTATTCTCGACTCACGTTCTATTGTTGGTCATGATCTTCCTGACAAACATTTATTCCGACCAGTGTAAATTTAACACGCACAAGTTTACCTAATTTTACCAAGTACTTCTAAATATCAACTTCTGCCTCTACTGAATTGGCAGTCTGACAAGTTGTCCCAAAAAAAAATTAAACCAGTTTTTCTCTCGTCTCTTTATCTGTGTCGTGCAATATCTCAGCTATCTAAACACTTTCCTCACACAAAACAATTTTTTTCTCAGTTGATTTTTGCTATGACTAAATTCTTTACAATCAGTTTACCTTGCAACAACCATCTAAGTTTCACCAATTATAACTCGGTTCTCAGCAAGTATATAACATTGATTGTCCTATTAATGCAACTTTCAAACAGGGCGATGTATTTTAACTTTCAAAAGATCATATATGTAGAAACCCTTCTCTATCACGTCAATGCAAACTTTCTTACAAACAATAGCTCTAGACCTTAGATAGATGCCTGAAACAATTCATCATTGTCTAACATGGCAAAACGGAGCTAACTTGATATGTCATGGAAATAAAAATTGCTTTTGCATTTTTTGAGGCAATTACGTGACTTTAGCAATGTAGCAGCTAGAACATTTCTTGCAACCACCATTTTAATGGTATAAAATTTACTATTGAAATAGAGTTCCATTACTAAAAACTAGTGCGCACCAATTTCATAATGAATAATTAATCATACAATAAGGTCAAATTTAATGTCATATAGCATCGTTATCAGGTCTTGTCCATGTGCGGAATTTCACACTAATTCATTGGTTATAAGTGCCCGATATTTAGTTCTCCCGTATTGATCTAGAATTAAACAGGCAGACTGAGGACAGACAGACTTACGACAGACAGACTTACGACAGACAGACAGAGGAAGCAAGTTAAAATAAAAGCTTGTAAAAAAAAAGTGCACGTTTGCTGATAAATATAGAAATTCGTAAGGACAATACATTTCTTTATTGATAGATATATGACTAAGGCAAGATAAAATTAAATTAAAACAGGAAAGGCTTTTAAGTGGCCATCAGTTTCTTTTCAGCGTTTTAAGAATCCTGGTTGTAGTCGAATTGTGAATGTTGTACGCTGGATGAGTAAGTTATGTGTGTCTATAATACAGTTTGAAAATACAATTTAATGCATTTGTAAATGATAATATTTGCATGTTGTTATTTATACAATTGAGGAAATTATTAAATCAAACGCGATGACGGTTTTATCGTATTTTTTAAAGTAAACAAATGCAGAACACGATGCTGATAATGCTTCTGGTATCGGCTGCTCTAATGAAGGGACATCACTCTGTGCAGTGTCCTGGGGAAAACAATTTCCACACAGAAATACACAACAATACCTGCTACCTTATCAGCTTTGAAGCAGCAGTTTTTAAACAATCATACGAATTCTGTAGAAGTTTGGGGGGTTATCTTACCGACATGGAGGAAAATAAGTCTTCATTTTTTAAGGTGAGTAACTGAATTCGTTTAGTTTGTAACTTGTAATATAAAAAAAGTATGTAGGCCTACCATTTCAAACCATGTTCATTTGACATCGACATTCGAAGAGATAGTGTGCATTGATCAGCACTATGCATAACCGTCTTCCATCATCCTTTCCCATTCGTAACCAAGACACATGGGGCACGAATCAGAGACCTCGGCATATGAAGGGAAAGTGTGGTCAGAATTAAGCCCAGCCGCCCCTGTTTCCCAAACGTAAGTTAGGTACCAATCACAGCTGGGTGGTCTCAGGAATTTAAACCCGGATTCAAACTCGAGACACTCGGGTTAGCAGTCTCTGCCGTTAGGCCACGCCATCCCATACAAACGTCTTTACTTTCCCTAAATAAGTCAGGTACCCATCAGAGCTGGGTGGACTCAAGGACCTCATACTGACTCGAGCTCGGGATTCGAACTCAAGCCTTTCAGGTTGGCAATCTAACGCACTTGTGCATATTTATTGTAAATATTAATTTTCGTAAGATGATTTGCAAACCCAATTAAACCTAAAAATACCTTTTTTATCTAATTTAATAAGCGAGAGAAAGCGATTATTAAGATACATTGTAATAAGATTTAACTAAATCAGAAAAAAGTATCCAGACAAGATTAGATTTAATGAAAAGCATATGTAATATGCGATCGATCTAAGTAGACTATTACCACCCCCCCCCCCACTTTTAATGTCCCGCTCCTAAGATGACATCACAAAGTTACATTTTACTTCCCCTTTCATAAAACAAAATGAAGTCGATTTTTTAAAACGAAATTAACCCCTTCTTGTCTGGTTGTGTTATGTCTTTATTTAAAAGTCACACAAAGATCCAAAGAAATTCAGGAAGATGCCATCGATACAAATGTAGACAGTATTAAAATAAATAATTTCCAGCGTGTTACTTCTATTTTATACACAAAACAGAACGAATTTTGCTTCTGAGAAGTTAAAACCATTATCGTTTCACACTATTCTTTAATATACAGTATTTTTTCAGTGCCTGTTTTGGAAATTTTTATGCATAAATGGAATCTTAATATGAATATAAAGATTATACGCAAGAAGTAGTATTTGCGTATTTGTGTTGTTTACGTCGTTTTCTCCTGTCGACAGGGTTTGGCTGAAAACAACAAACTATATGTCGACAATTTCTGGACAGGTTTGTTGTGGGCGTCTTCACTTGATGCTCCAGTCTGGGATTCGGGTGAGAATTTAAAAACATGCAACTCAACAATGGTTCAGAAACATATTGTTGAATTTCTTTTTAAATAGGTTAATTTTAAGTAATTAAAAATACTTCAATTAGATACAATGTTGATACCATCTTGGGTTAGGCAAATTAGTATAAACACAATGAGTGTGCTTGTATAAAGCAGCAATTAACTGCATACAAACTTACGTTGTAGAAACAAGGAAATCTAATGTTTATAATACCATTAGCCTATCGTAGGCTTTGGAATTTAAATGAATAAATTTGTTTTTATTTAGTTTTTATATAGTTGATTATTTATATTCGGTCATATTGGCCACAGTTGCCACACATTTAAAAATGATTTTTTTTACGTTTAACAGAAAAGTGAATTTTACACTATTGGTAAATAAATGTGCTTATTTATAGTCTACATCTTACAGGTCGAACATATACTCGTAAAGATGTTGTGACTTCAAAGTTTGACATTGGACACTGTGCGATATATACACTTCAGACAGCGACGTGGGAATGGGTACTTTGCTCTAATATACACAACTTTATTTGCTCCCTAGGTAATTAAGGTTATTCTGGATGGAAACATCAATGTAATAAATATAATATTATATATATATATATATATATATATATATATATATATATATATATATATATATATATATATATATAAACATTACAATAACAGTATAAGATATAATCTAAGACTAAAAATAATTATTTTAGATACTATTTCACATTACTCTTGTAAACTGAATTAGAAAACAATACTGAGAAGGCATTTCCTATCGATAAAATACGTCTATAACATTAATTTTCGTGTGGAGTTTGACATTATTTTTGTTCATGTATTATATTTTCACAATGAAAATGATCTATTACGTAATTCTATTTCTGAATGTCCATATTACCTCAGCTCTTGAATGGAGGCGTAATAACTTTTGGTTTGCAAGTCAGTTGTTTTTGTTGTGATAAGGTTCTAAGGGTAAAAACAAGATGTATTCTTTCTTGTTGAATACTCAAGTCGTAGACCTACACAGCTGAAATTGTAATAATGAGGACAGTGCCATCGATAATTCAATAAAGATAACAATATAACGTTAGAAATATAAAATTATATTTTTTACTTTTAATCTCAAGCAATTCAAATTAGCAAATCATCCCTATCTGCATGGTAAACATTATTCAGTAATCTCCAAGCATATTGTCATAATAAATGCATCGATTACAAATAAATAAATGTTAATAGTCGTGCGCTAGAAACTAGACTGGCAGCCCCCTTGGTAATTTTATAAGTCGAATTCACACAAAATAGGTTGCGTATACATTTAATAGAAAATGTTCCCGTGCCAGTGAAAAATCTTAAAATACTAATATTGGCAAACACATCTAAGTTTGAATATTCACATATTTATCCGAAAATAGAGACCAGAAAACATGCAATGTATTAAGAATTTTACAATGTAGAAAATTAATTATTCATTGTAAAATAAAAGTACATAACATATTGTTTTTATATTCGGTGATTAAAAAAAATGTTTTTTTTTAATTTCTCGTATATACGAAGTAAAGAGAAAGTCTTGTAATCGTGCAAAAAAAAAATCGAGATTTTTACAAATCTCGACGTTTTACACCTCACTGATACGGAAAAACATAATTTTGCAATATTGTCCGTATGTCTGTGTGTCTGTCTGTCTGTCTGTGTGCGTGTCCGTGTGTAAACACGATAACTTGAGTACCGTTATAGCTAGGTTGATGAAGTTTCATATGTAAGTATTTTATCAAAATCGTAGATCCGTACCAACTTTTGAGCGATTTCCGATAACCGGAAGTGGTACTTTTCCTACTTTGAATTTGTCAAAACCTATAACTTGAGTACTATTTCAGATAGATAAATGAAATTTCACATGTAAGTAAAAGATTTAATTCTCTACCTTCTGTTAAATTTTGATTAATTTCCGTTGACCGGAAGTAGTAATTTACACTACTTCCGATTTCTCAAAAAACTAATGTAAATTTTTAAAGTACTAATAATATTGCGCACTATTATGCACTTTTTATTTGGCGTTCAATTGGTGTGCAATTCTTTTGTCTACGACAGGGGTCTCCAAACTACGGCCCGCGGGCCGGATGCGGCCCGCGAGGTAATTTTATCCGGCCCGCGTGGATCTTTTTGTCCACTGAATAAATGTTTGTTGGAGGTGGCTGAGGAGCTTTGCACAGAAAATTCAAAACTATTTGAAAATGTAGCTTTGGGTGCAAATACAATTACTCGCCGTGTTGCAGACATTGGTCAAAACATTGCGACTCAAATAGAGAAAAATTCAAGCAAGTTTCGCTATTTTTCAATTGCAATGGATGAGTCGCTGGGCAGCTGTTCCACCTCTCAACTGCTTGTGTTCATTGGAGGTGTGGATGAAGACCTGAACGTAACACAAGAGATGGCTTCCCTACATATAATGTATGACACTGTTACCGAAACAGTTATCTAACCATAGATAGTTCAGAGACAAACACAAAATAGCAAGATTTACCATATTTCACATCAGTAAGATTGCTAATTTTGCGAGAAAATTCTGAGCGAGTATCTAAGAAAAGAAATAGGTGACTTCCTGAGAGTAAAGGCAAGTCACAGCCATTATTGTCTGATGAAGAGTGCGTATAGAAATTGGCTTCAGATGCAGACATAATTAGTCATTAAAATTTTCTGAAACTAAAACGGCAAGAAAGTGAAATCTAGTTTCTCTTCTATACACTCACCTAAAGGCTTTAGATACAAACTTGTCATTTGTTTGGAACAAGTACAGGCTAACAACTTGACACACTCTCAGCAGTGAAAGGTCTTTACGGCTGAAGCAACCACTGAGTTCCCCACGTCATTTACATACGAGATCATTAAAGACCTCCAGCTGCAGTTTCAGTAGCGGTTATCTGACTTGGATTCAAAGGCATAAGAAGTGAGAATGTTTCAAAGCCCATTTGAAGCAAATGTGGCCAGTTGCAAAGATGAACTGCAGCTGGAGGTAATTGAATTGCAAGAAAATGACTTTCTTAGAGACACGTTCAAAGAAGGGCGGATGGGTTTTTATAAGTTTTTGCACAAGGAAGACTTTCCTAAAATTAAAAATTTTGCATCTAAGTTCCTTTCAAATTTTCGAACAACATACCTGTGTGAACAAACATTTTCAAGAATGAAATACGTGAAGAACAATTTGAGAACAAACGTGGACCTCGGGTGGGGGGGGGGAGGGTTTGACACTTGAAATTTGTATATATTTCTGTTTAAATTATATTTCGTTGGGGGGGGGGGGGGTCGGTAAACGTTCTTCGGGGGGGGGGGGGGCACGACCTTGACGAGATGCCTTAAAGAAACTCTGGCCCCCGAGCTGATGTATAATAGTTAATGCGGCCCTTGGGCTGAAAAGTTTGGAGACCCCTAGTCTACGATATTTTATTCTATTTTTAAAATTTTAAGTATTTAAAATGGATTAAAAATCATGTCTTTAGCCCGAGTTCCCATCCCCTGTTATTTTATATAAGAATATTCGAGAAAGTTTAGGGGAGATCACTCCTAGTTTATTTTTTTAAAGAGTCGTCCAATTAAGATCGACAAAGGTTTCCGATTGAAAGCTTAATGCATTATAAAGATTCATTTATTCAAAAATTTTATCAATTTTCAATAGGATGCGCTTGACATACCTTCTAATTTGAGAATATAAAATTTATGTATTGATAAATTAGAATTCTAGAGCTTAGCCTTTATTTCAAGAAGGCCAAACAAAAAAAATTAATTTGTTAAAAAAAGTATAAAAACAAAACTGACATTTGAGTTTATTCTGATTTTTTTCAAACCTTGATACTTTCATATAAATTTTATGTTACTTAGCTAAGAAAATGGTCATTTTGGGATATAATTTAATTATAAAATAATATTTGGTTTAATTTTTCTTGACATTTAAGAATAGCCTCCCATTTATATTCTTGCGGATACGCACGCAAAATACCTTATGTGGATATGCTCAGTTTATTTCTTTTTTTTTTAATTTGAGATCTAAAGACTTTTGAATATTTTTACCATGTTTGGCATATGAAAGTAAGTACTAAACAGCAAAAAAAAAAAGGTTGAAAACAGTTTTGGTTGTCATGGAAACCTACAAAAAAACTGTTTTTTATTTATGCACTTATAGCAATCAAATTTACAAGTTCCGAAAGATCGCACATTTTTTAGTATGCAAAATTTTCATATAATTAACCATAAACTTTTTTTTCTATGAAATCCATTACTAAATGAATACATTTCGGTTTTTTCTTCTTTCGTAATTGAATTCGAATGTTATACTTGATGCGTAGATTTGACACTATATCAAACTTGGTCGTCTAAAGTGTAAAGTTATTTTATTGTTTAGCATATTCAACTAGATAACCCTAGTCTTTCAATTTTATAAATACACTAAATTGTTAGCAAAAAGAGTAAATAATAAGTAACTTAAGTCTTCCTTAAGATATGATAAACTTTTTACCAACTTTCGGGTAAGTGATAATTTTATCAAATTTTCTTAAACCATCATTGTTTTTTAGAAGATTTTACAGCAGTCAATTCTAAAAATCACGATCCATGTGACCATGTGTGTTCAAGAATAAAATCAAATGAGACATTTACCCCTGATTACATATTGTCTTCATCAGAGACAACGAAAAATAAACCATCGGACCCAGGTTAGTGCATGAACATCTTCAACAAAAACAAAAAAGGTAACCATATATATATATATATATATATATATATATATATATATATATATATATATATATATATATATATATATATATATATATATATATATATATATATATATATATATATATATTGTGTATAGTTACAAATACACTTAAACCTAATTAGTAACTACGTAGTTTGCTGGCAATTGCGACTAACTGCCACCGTAAAGGTACAACCCAACGTACTGATAAGTAGTTACGTAACTATTTGACGTAAATAAGATGTAGCCAAGTAACGTAATTGGAAAATACACATTTCGTAACTACGTAGTTGGACGTTAAAGGCGATAAGTTGTCAAGGACAATCCGAATGAGACTGTAAACACGATGCATCTTACTAACGTAAACACGATATATTTAACCTACGCAGTAAACACAGATGGACAAACTAATGTATACAATTAGGCAATAACTTGTACCAAAACAGAACTGATACCAAAAATGCATTTCGACTTCTAGACAAGTGCAGGTGTTTGTGTAAAAGAAAAACGTAGTATGTCTAGTCTATACAAATAGCCCAACTTGAGCGTTCGTAGTGCAGACATTTCGAGAGACATGGAGCGTTTGGAGCGCCGAAGGCCTATAGAATTTTGTGGAGAAATATCTTGTAAGGATGGGGATGATGTGAGACGAAGGCTGAAAAATGGGGATAGAAGACAAACATGGGACGTTAGCCTAGTGGACCGTAGTGGTGTTGTCCATAATTCCACGGCTAGGCGTAACGAAGAACCTGTGTGATTGAGAAAAGAAGCATTAGCCTAGAAGACTATAGTGGTAGTGTCCGTAATGAGAAACCTAAGTGATTGACGAAAGTGTCGTAGAATGTGAGAGATAAGGAGCGAACAATTGTAAGGACGTGTGACAGGGGATGTGTATTGATTTAAAGTGAATTAATCTCCAACCTGTAGTCAGTGTGTACTTCGTTTTACAGTTAGATACGCCAGTGCCGAACGAAGTGTCCTAAGCCTAGCGGTTTAAATCCTAGGCGTGGAAGAAAACATACACAACAAGTGGTTACACACCTCTGTTGCACTGGGAAAATGTTGAACACAACCGTATTTATATACAGGGTTGTATTAGCCATTATAAATAAGTTTAACACGACATACTTATTAAAATATCAAAATAACATGCAACCTCAAATGCACATCTTATCTTTTAGATGCTCGATAATGGGTTACCTGGAGCTTTTGTGATTAATATACATGATAAAACAGTTTCAAAACTTTAGAGATATACCTAGCTCTAACCAATGCTACACAACTATGTTTTGAGAAATTACAAACCCAATTGTAACACAATTTTTTTTTTAAAATGAATAAACTATATTTCAGCTGGTGTTGCATTGGAGTTTGTTTTAAGCTTGATTATAGTGGCTTGTTTAGTAATAATCATCGTGATGGGAATCGTGGTGTAAGTCTTTCTTCAAATTTTATTTTAAAATACCATATATAATGCTTTTAAATTGAAAAAAAAATTGCAATCTTACTTTTTGTGGCAAAGATTTGAATTGTTAAAATTATATTGTAATTTTTGATGAAGAATATTTGTTTTTAAAGATGCTATTGTTTAGAAAAACCTATACTCTGCGCATCGCTTGATTTGATGTAACACTACGTGAACAGGATTTTAAAATAATATTTATTGAATTGTTTCAAAATCAGAATATTTAGTATTTTAAAAATCCGCAAAAGAAGAGATTTAAAATATTAAATTTTTAATTTCACTTAGTTCTTTCATATATCTTCCAGTGTTAAAATTGTTATATATTTATTACGATCGTTAATTGTAATGCGAACCATTAAAATGTTTATTACCAAAATTTTTTTTTTCAGATGTTGTGTTGTCACCAAGAACAGGCGCCTTAACAGAAATCCCGAAGTCGACATCATTAACATGGACTCCATCTCCACGCATGTTCCCCATTCCAAATCTAAAGCTATTGAGGGCTTAGCCAGGCGAATGTCCCCTGGATATGAGCGAGACACAAGCATCAACAACGACACAGAGGAAGCGGCTTACTCGGATATTGACCAGGTTCAAAATGAGATAATGAAATCTCCATCGTGCAATGATGGCGCAGGCGACACGCAGACGTTAGCTGATCCAAAAGTCGTAACTGCTTCCATTTCTACACCAGCCCCGATTGTCTCAAATCAAGAATCTACGTACAATCACCTTCGGATAAACAGTGGATTCTCAACAAAGGTTGATACCGTGTATGGAGACAACAGCGCAACCAGCGTAGTGGAATCAGGCTATATTACAATCAGAAATTTCAGTAGCAATGTCGTTGGTGACAATATAACATCGAGTAACAATGTCTTTTGTGACAACAGCACTTCTTGTAGCAATGTCGTTGTTGACAACAGCACTTCCAGTAATACCAATGAATGTGTAACCCCACTGCCACTGTAAAGTGTGGTTACACAATGAAGTACGTCATTTTATATATAAATACTTTCCTTGCAAATTATAACGCAATTGAAAGTTATTTTTATACTTGTGCGCTTATTTCTTCGAGATATTTTTAATATTACAAACTATGCATGACAATAACCAACTTATACATAACAAACTGTTGAATGCCGTTTGGTTTGATTGCAAATGATAAATAATTTTAAAATATTTATCAAAAAGTTATTAAAATCATGTGATGTTTTTACATCTGATCATTATTGTAATGTATAGAATATGGTCGTAAACAGCTAATTAATGCAAAGAATATTTCAAGCAAGTATCAGAAAATAGCAAGCAAACTTCAAATTGTACTGTCAAAATAATGAATGAAAGTAATTACGATAAAGAAAGACAAATGACTATAATTTTTACCGACGTATTTTATAAAACTTTAAGACTAAAATGTTCTTCAATTTATGCTTAGCAAAACGCTTTTTTACTTTTTTTTTTACTTAGTAAATTATTGTACGTAAAATCAAATTTCAGAGTATAAAGTTTTGTTTTTGTTTTTATACTTTCGGCTAAACAAGTTCTGCAATCTAGTCTGTATGTATGTAGGAATGTCTTTCTATCTGTCTGTATGTTAATATGATAACTTGAGTTTCGTTTCAGTTAGGTGGAATACATTCCGGATATACGGAATATTATGATTATTATGTTCTGGCAACAGGAAGTGGCACTTTTTCTTTTTTTCCAATTTCATGCATCATATTCAGCTTGATTTTCTGTAAGCTTCCATATAAAATTTAGGATCACTGAGTGTCTATGTTTTTAAAATATTTATACTGTAAATACATATCGTGAGAAATAATACAAATGTGTTTAAACAAATTTATCTGCCTTTATATTGAGTTAATGCTTGAAGTAAATTGACTTCCCGTGTAGTTATAAATTTGTGTTCGCGTATATAATTGACAAAGACGAAATAGCCTGCCGTGTTGCCTTTATAGCAAGTGTTGTTAAACAGTTTTGTCATTGCCAAAAACTTAGATTGAAAATGCACGTTGGTCAAACATCTTACACAATAAGTGAGCTAGAGCAAAAACTTGCCGGGACGCCAAGCATATTGTATCTTATAGTGAATTTAATCAAAATCACAAGGCAATGGGCCTTCTGTATTACATTGTGGTCTGAAAATTTTATAGACACAGGAGTTGCTTAAAAAACAATAAAGACTGCTGGAAGAAACGTATGTATGGGCAGACATTAGACACGGAATACTCATCGACACCAAGGACAGGGAAAACATAAAAACCATCAAGATAGTGAGAAGGACTAAACAGTTTGCTGTTTACTCTCTTGGCCCTTGTTGATTAAAAGATTAAAATATGTTCAGGTGGTGACAGGACAAATTATCTCAAGACAAAATATCCTAAACAAAATATCTCACGGACAAGTAATCTCATGAAAAGTTATCCCAAGACAACATGATCTCAAGGACAAATAATCTAACGGACCTAAGATCTCAAGATAAAATATATAAGGATAAAGCATACCATGTACAATTGATATCGGACAAAATTTCTCACAGCAAAATATTTATATTATTTAGACGGATTTTAGTCAATTTTAACATTTCAAAAATTGTCAGATGGATTTTATTTTATTTTATTTTAAACATAAGATATAGTTAATGAATGAGTAAAACAATTTTTGAAATAGGATACTATGGGAATGTATAAGACATAAAAATGTATATAACAAATAAAATGGTGGAAGCCTTAGTCACATTGATGTTCATAACACGTGAAATAGTTATCAAAATGTTGGCTGTGTCTTTAGGTTCCTAATGTAAAATTATGTTTTTACTGTATCATAAACATAAAAGTAACTTATAATTGCTGGCTGTTGTGTAGCGTAAATCTGACTACTTAAAAGTGCAGATGCACTTCTTTGGTGTAACGAAAGAGGCCATCGCTGCATAATTACCAGTAATACAGCTTTATTTCCATTCACATTATGACTCACTTTGCTTCGCAATAACCACTTACATTAAAATAAGCATTTGTCATCTAATCACTAGAGTGAGACCGAAATATAACTATAACTTTAAATGATAGTTGTATTGTCCACGGAGAGCAAACATCTTCTCCCTTGGGCCATGTATCCGTAAACAAAGCGAGCGGCCACCTTAGTACGTAGGTGTGTTTTCATAGCTCCTCCTTCCATAGATGAGCTAACCTTTGATTAGTGTCGTCCAGCGAATGTGGTAGCATTGTGTCATGTTCGGCAAGCCCATCAACACTGTATGTCGAAACTTAATTTTAATGAACGAATATTATATTTCTAATTGCAATTTTAATAGGTTCCGGCAAAAATATATAAAACAGTATAAACTGATGTCATCATTATCATCATTTCTCTTTTTTATTCCATGCGGAACTTAGGACCTCTGTCAAAATTGCTCACTCCCCACAGTCTCCCAAGAAGTTCCCAATTCATTCCTACCCTTTAAGCTTCCTCCAGCACGCTACGTCGCCATGTCTTCCTGGGTCGACCCCTGCGTCGCTTACCTTGTGGGTTTTAATCGAAGGCATGAAATTATGTGAATTAACAATGTTAGAAATGACTATTGGAATGTTTTAGATTTGATAGTAAAACTGTCTCAGTAATTAGGGGGAAACGAAGTTGAAGCCGAGACTTCAGATGTGTGCGTTCACTCACCAGCGTCATGCTGGAAATGTGGAATGTTCGAGATAATTTCAAGTGGAAGTTGTAGATATGGAGTAAGTGACTCATGGCGACAAACTTCAAGTATTGTAAACTTACTGATTGGAGTCACTTAGCTAAATAAGCACAACTTTCTAGGGTTCATTGTCTTGAATTTTACAATTAAAACAGTTGAGTGATATCTATTTTCATATACGTTTTTTTTAACCACATGCTTATTTTGTCGCTAGTGTAAGGCAGTGTAAATACCATTACTTATAAACGTATTGTATTTTGAGTGTGCAGGTATTTCATGTTTTTGTTATTGTGCTCACTTATAATTTTACTGTAAAATGTACTTTTTTTTTACTTTCTCATATATGAGACGGAAAAAACATAGTTTTGCAATCTATATAATATTTGTAGTTACGTATCAGCTTTTCAGCGATTTCCGGTAACCGGAAGTGGAATTTAATCTACTTTTGATTTTTCAAAAGCCTATAATTTGAGTACTTTTTTAGATAGATTAATGAAATTTCAAAAGTAAGTAAAAGATCTAATTCTCGGCCGTTGACTGGAAGTAGTAGTTTATGCTTTTTTCCGATTTCTCAAAAAACGCATGTGAATTTATAAAGTACTAATAATATTCCGCTCTATTATACACAGAATGTTTGGCGTTCACTTGGTGCGCAATTCTTTTTTTTAACGAGATTCTATTCTATTTTAAATTGTTTTGGTAATTTAAAATTGATAAAAAAAAATCATGTCTATATCTCGAGTTGCCATCCCCGTAGTGTTATAAAAGAATATTCGAGATTATTAAGGGGAGTTCACTCCCGGTTTATTCAAATTCGAAATACATGATTAAATCGATAGTTTCACGCGTAATTAGGTACATGTTGTGTTGACTCAACAACTCGTTCGGGTGAGTAAACTTACGCTCTACTTCTCGAGAACAATATCACAAAGACCAGTGGCGTAGCCAGGATCGTCTCAAGGGGGGGGTTCCAATTTTTACCCGGGGACAAACTTTCGATTTGCACCCCCCCCCCCCCCTCAAACTTTCGATTTGCACCCCCCCCTCAAACTTTCGATTTGCACCCCCCCCCTCAAACTTTCGATTTGCACCCCCCCCTCAAACTTTCGATTTGCACCCCCCCTCATACTTTTTATATATACCGAGGGGTCTATGGGGGGGGGGTTATGACCCCCCCTAACCCCCCCCTGCCTACGCCACTGACAAAGACTACTTGCATTTATAGGTGTTAACTTAATGTGTCAACTGGTCAAGAATGTGGCTATCGTTAATTAACCTCAACACTCTGCAACTGTTATTACCACTCAAGCAACTGTAATAAAAGACACTTTTTCTGACATTCATAAACGAAGGTAAATGTTGAGAATTATAGTAATAAAGTTACGTGTAAGGCGCTCTATAAAAGTATTGCTAGAGTTAAATGTCAAGAAAGAGCAGCAATATCGTTATGTTTTACGGGAATAATATTTTTGTGGACGCTTAAGCAACAGATGAGTGGAGCTCAATACGACTCCCAGCAAAATAAACCTACACATTTTAATCCAGCTTCAAATAACTTTATTAATAATAAAACTCTATAAACTACTTTGTCATCGTTAAATGTGCACGTAACATCAGGATCTAATTATATTAAGAGCAGAATAACTTGTTTCACGTACAATATTTCAATCTCGATGTTCATTAAGACCAGTAAGATATTTGACAGGCAATGTTTAGTCAATGTTTTAGAAAATTACGTGATGTATCTGAGACCCACGCTTTTTTAATAGTATTGCATTATCCTATATTTAAAGAAAATCATTTATTTACTACTTTTAGTGCATTATTACATTGAAGCTGGTTATTAAAACTTTTTTTATGAATTTGTTTTTCAGTAGGCCTAATTATTTTTATTTTTTTTATTTTCAAGAGAGTTGCATGAATAAAAACTACAGCGCACCTAATGCTTGATAACGCTCGTATCATATAATGGTGCGGAATAGTTGGATACGTCTGCCTACTAATTTGGACTAAAATTAAATTTATTCATAAAAAATTAATTAGACATATATTTAAGTCAAATTTAATGTCAGATTGCATTGTCTTCATGTATTGACCCACTTGTCAACATTTAAACGAATCTGTATGTAAGAAGTGCCCGAAATTTCGATCGATCGTTTCAATCTATAACGACAGACAGATTGACGACAGATTAGACGAGGAAGCAAGTTAAATAAAAGCCTGTAACATTGCACCATACAAGGATGTTCATGTCTTTCTAAGTGATAGAAATTAGAAAGTTCAAAATACTTGAAGTGTATCGTCACGCGCCACTTACCCTACATTTACAACTTCCACTTGAAATTATCTTGAACATCCCACGTTTCCAGCCTTACGTAGGTGTGTAAACAGTTGTATCTTCAGGTCTCAGCTTAATTTAAACTCAATATCCTCCTGAAGATGCGAGGATTTTGAGATAAAGTGGACAGCTTTTCAAGTGTATATATAACCTTATATTGTTTAATATCCTTTAAATGAAAAAGAATTTTCTAATTTTTTAACCTACAAGGTTTGGGCGATTAAAATAAAGGTTTTTTTCTTTTTTTCCATCTGAATGTCTGTAAATATATTCTCTATCTTTATTTTCAATGTGTATTAAAGTGGCCAGTGACTTTCATTTCTTTTTCTAAAATCAATTGTTTACTATTAAACTTCTTAAAATCATACATATAGGTATGCTAGGTCAGCTGAAAGGCAAAGACGACTATGCTATTGAAGATTGTTTTATCAGCTATGCTGGTAATGGAACTGCTTTCTGCTACTTGTCCAGATGTTGGAGTGGGAAAGTATTACACAAAATACTACAACAACAATTGCTTCATCTTCAGCTTTGAACCAAAAAATTTCCAAGACGCTTACAATTTTTGTCGAGAATTGGGGTTTCATCTCACGGACATAGATGATGAAACGTCAAATTTCTTTAAGGTAAAACTGTTTATATTGTGTCAGCTACACACAAAGAACTTCCTAATTATTTTTTTTAGGTTTTGGGAGTGTGTGAAGTGATTAGGTAACGAAATACAAAATAACATCATTTAAGATAATAGTGAACTAGTAAATTAAAATTCGTGTTAGCTTTTAAAAGGTTTTTGTCTCTTTTTTTTTAAAATTATTCTCAGAAGCAATGCATTTGCCGCAAATCAGATCGTTTTAAATTTTAAACTCAATACATTTTCTTTACCATAACCTATTAAACCACGAGAAAGTATATGTATTTATTTTAAATAGCTCAAACGTTCTCTTGAATAATTATTTCCACATTGGCGTCACGCATTTATTTGAACTAGATTTTTACCCACACGCCATAACTCAACGCCTTGATCCCTTTCTTTAGATGAAGTCACAGGTCTCCTTATTTCTCTCTGGTTAGCAGTCTAGCTATCTACCGCTAGAACGGCCCCTGGCTCCTTAAAACTAACGTAGGCGCCATGGTGTTCACAGCATATCCAGGGTGCCATAGGACACCTTGTGGGGCGCCGGCGAAAGAGCTTGATCAAATTTATTGAACGATTATTATGCCTCATGTTATCCATAGTCTATCGCACTTTTTAATAAGAACAAAGGTGCCATAGCCTCAAGTAATAGGCCAGAGCGACAAAACGCACCCTGCCGACGAAGGCGTTATAGTGCGAACGGGATAGCCCGGGCACCATATGCACCCTTCCTGGGCGTCGGAGGACGCATCTGTTCGACATAGTAAACGACTATTGTTGCGCATCGTGTCTTTAGTGTACACTTAAAAAAAAAATAACATAAGAGCCATTGTGCTCACTGGGGAGCACAATTCGCTTCGGGTCACGAAATAACCGGGGCGCCGGTGACTGCGCTTGTTAAAGTTTTAGCGCTGAGTATAATAGTATCCCATACACGCTATGCAGGACGCTCGATTTACTGATACCAAGTGCTAAGATAGTCGCTCTAGAACTCTGGGCGCCAAACTGTGTATCGACAAAAACAAACATCTCCTGCAGTATTCTCATCAACTCTCCAACGTCTCATAGCCATCGGATGAAAGTCGTAGTAATGCACAAAACACTAACAAACAGACAAACACACAGTGGCGTCGCTAGGTCGGGTTTTACCCGGTGCGGCACCTCAAGTAATCACCCCCCCCCCCCTCGAAAAAAATATGTGATAGAGGTATTATATATATATATATATATATATATATATATATATATATATATATATATATATATATATATATATATATATATATATATATATATAGGTATATATATTACATGGCAACAAGCATCTCTTCTATATTTTTTATAACTGTCGTCACGGTGTCATCCCACCCTAAATGGTGTCACCCGGTGCGGTCCGCACACCCCGCCCCCGTCTCGCAACGCCTCTGCAAACACACACACATTGCACACACACACACACACACACACACACACATATATATATATATATATATATATATATATATATATATATATATATATATATATATATATATACATTTATGTATATGTATATATATATATGTATATACATATATATATATATATATATATATATATATATATATATATATATATATATATATAGTTATTTATATGCTAATACAAGCTCAACCGTATGTTGTGTGATTGTATTAATTGATGACTCTATTACAGTTTGAATTTGACATCTTACACTAGTTAATTTACTATATTTTTGTCATGTAATATGCTTCTGTCTTCAGAGTTTGGAAGGGATGAACTTCAATTCTTCCAAAAACTTCTGGATTGGTTTGTTTTGGACGCCTGCATTAGTTGATCCTGTCTGGGACTCCGGTAAGTATTTAAGCATTTTGCTTTCTAAACATTTGTTAGAACATACATGTATTCTATGTGATGCATTCAACCAGATGAATTTTAAAACAATACATTGTGTTCCAGTAAGAAACATTTAAGTAAACTCTTCTGTACTCAAGAATACAATTCAGAAACATCTACTTTTATTTTATATACGATTTGCAAGCATACAATTTCTAACATCAAACCGCATAATCATCTTGCCTATCCAACTCTCATATACATCAACATTAGTCTGTGAAAATAAAGGCAGCTCGTCATACTGCTCATAGCTCAATCACTTTACTATAACAGAATAGCAGATAAATTCTACGTTCTGCCCAACATCTCTCCTACAGAACCAAAGCTTTAAACGGGAACTCATTTCAATCTGCAGGTAGAAGATATAGCTATATTTTTGACACATTTGAGATAAAGGATTCTTCTAAGACCTTGGGTAACTGTGCACGGTACAGACCACACACAGTGAAATGGGCGTGGGCTAATTGTTCTAATATAGAAAACTTTATATGCTCATCAGGTTAAATCTTTTTTTTACTTAATAGTAAAAGCTTATGATGTACGTAAGTTACTAATTACAACATTAAAAATAAATAGCATAGTTATTTCTGATTATTTCATGGTTATAAACAGTTTTATTTGATAATATTCACATACAGATCCATGTAGTTCCTTAATTAAAATGTGTAAATGTAAAATTAAACTGAAGTGGGCATTACCCAGACATAAAAATTACTTCGAAAGATCTTATAGGGATGTAAGTTAAGTTTTGTTGCTTTTTATGAATACATTAATTATGTCAATAAAATCAATAGGTTTGCTTCATTGTTTTAAAAATTAAACACTTAAATACATGCAGGTGCTTACATTTGGACCTTTTTCTAGTCGATCAAGGCATGAATTGTTGTTGATATTACGTTGTGTGTGAAGAATAGAGTTTTCATAAAGACATATAAAATATTTATTGAATTTGGATAAAATGTCCAGAGCTATAAAACTAAACATCGACATTAATACGTTGAAATATAATATACCCAGCAGTTTTATTATTGTACTTACCGTCGGTACCCGTTACACGTGAATTATAGGCCTATTATTTTAATGTTATACTTTATAAAATATTTTATTAAAAAGTTATTGGTAAAAAAACACTATGTGGTTTACTACACGTTGAAGGATATTAGTGACGAAGCATAGAAATAACTAAATAGCTAAACAATCTGACACAATTAAAATAACATAGATTTCCAATACCTATAAAAAAAATTGAAACCAAATCATATACATTATTATCAACACAAATGCAGACACTGACTTAAAATTAAGAGACTTAAATGATTTCGTTAAAAACCCGGCAGTTGAATTGTAGCTATATTGTTTTGGTCTTTTAAATACTCCTATTTCGGCTGAGCATGGGTCTTACCACACTATCACTTCATATGCTGAGAAGTCAGAAACAAGTGAACTCTATTTCACCTGCCCCGTGTCCCACCAAGTCCCAATAGGCATTTTTATAATTTACATCTTAAAAAAATAAAAATAAAATTAAAATTTAACATTGACGTGGCGTGTCTCTAGCCCTTAACACCCGCAAGGTACCTTTTCCCTATCATCTCAGCTATTTTGGCACTTAAGATTAGGTGCAGAATAAGTGTGGTAATTTACTTAGAAACTTGAATTACGCGAATATGCCCTATTATTTCAAATTAAATTATATCCCAAATTAGCCGATTCCATAGCTAAACAAACAAAAAATTATATAAAATAATTAAAGCCTAAAATAGTTTAGTAAAGAAACTCATTAGTGACATAGATTCTAGATCTAGATAGAGCTAGAGTCTAGATATAGAATCTACGGCTGGCTAAAGTCTAGTTTTTCCGTAACTCTAGATCTAGATCTAGATCTAGAATCTACATAGATAAAGTAAATTTTATAAGTTTAGGCCAAGAAAATTGTATACATTTCATAGGGTACGTCTTGATAAGTAGATCTAAATCAAATTTGAATGAAATAGTTCATTTCTTTATATTCTAAAATTGGAACATGACGCCATTACTTTTGTGTTCTTTCCTTAGTTTACACATGTGTCATATTACGTCATTGTTTATTGCGTTCTTGTCACGACAATAAACTCTTTAGTTAGAAATTAATTCTACATTCGAATATGCCCTTATATTTATTTTTCTTCTTAAAAGAAAATTTAGTTTATTCATTAATAATATCCACCATATTATTTTCAACTAAAGTCCGTATCTTTATGTTGTCCGCTGAACATACTGATGACGTTGCCAAACAATATTGCGGACAGAGAGAGACATAGAGAGAGAGAGAGAGAGAGAGAGAGAGAGAGAGAGTTGCGCACATGGGCTTATATATATATATATTAGGAGTTTTCATTTGCAAACACGGTATTTTATTTTTAAAATGCGGTTTGTCAAAAATACTTAGAGGTAAGATCCATCTGATAAAAATCTTTTGCATTATAAAACCATCAGGCCTTTTAACTCAAACTTGGCTTGCTAGAGAAACATTTCGTATGATCTATATTACCTTAAACATTACAGTAACAAGAACATCCAAACAAATGAAACTTTTTGAAAGCACACGCTACATAATCTCAGGTACAAACTGAATTTGAATGTTTCTGCTAACATCTTATACGCAATTAATAAATGAATTTAGTCCTTACAATCCATTTGGCGAATAAATTCGAGATCAAAAGTTTTTCTAACTCGGCATAAGAAGGGAATGTGTGGTTAGCACTTTACATAGCACCTTTGCTTTCTCTAATTTGAGTTATGTACCCATCAGATCTTCATGGACTAGGGACGTTCTATTGAGTGGGAGTTGGATTCGAATTCGAGACTCTCGAGACAATTTATGTGTAGAATATGATTGATTTCACCTGTGAAAAAGGATTGTTGTAACATATATAAAGTTATGGTTAAAAATGTAGGCGTAATTTTTAAAATATCCTTTTATTAATTGGATTTCAGAAATTTACAGTTTTAGATTTAGACACAATTTACTACTTGTCGCTTTAAACGCTGATATATATATATATATATATATATATATATATATATATATATATATATATATATATATATATATATATATAACATTGCCTTTTATCACTTAATACAGCGATTGGCTTGATCATGGCAGTATCAGTTGTAATCAACATCATACAGGGACTTGTTAAGTAAGGATTGTTTTGGATCATCACAACTGCAACGTGTACATGAATGTGTTACACAAAAGCTTATTATTAAACTAATTTTCTTTAATGTGGGTTAACGTTTTTTGAAGCGATCATTGTTTGAATCTACAAAATATATCGTACAAAAATTAATTCACATTACTTTTGTTATGAATAAACTTAGGTATCTTAGATACGTTCCGGAGAATACTTTACTTATCAAATAGTCTATCGAAATGCTCTTTTTTGCTAATGACTTATTTAATTTAAAATATTCCAGAAAAAAAATAAACATTCAATCATATTTTTAAAACATTAATTGTTGCAAAAAAAGAAATGTTGATATTCCTAATGTAACATTTTATATTTTAGCTGCCGGAATGTTAGGAAACACAAACATCTACTAACAGAAAAACTAACAGCTATAGCTTTTGTGGATAATCTCAACGTCGACAACCAACCCATGCCCGGTCCTTATTCTGAAAACGGAGACGCTCTTGAAAACGAACAAATTCCGACAAGACCTCACCAAGACATGCACATTAACGACGACGATTTGCCAGAAAAGGTTTACTACGACATTGATCAAGCTCACGATGAGACTATTGAAAGGTCTTCATATGCCGATGGTAGAACTGAGACGCCTGAATATTTAATTGTTTATTAGATTTGAACATTGTACGAAATTAATCTGAGCTTAAAATATAGAATCCTAATACAATCATATTTTTAAAATTAGTAAACTAAATATTTATTGTATTTGTTGAAAAAAAAATCTGTTTTATTTTTCCATTCTCTACTTTGTCTCTTTGATTGACAATATTTTGTGACAGCCTATACACCTATATTTTATTTAACCACCCATTTAAAGGAAGCTACTATTTGTCTGTGCCATCGTCTCGTTATTTGTGTGTGGGTCGTTTGTATGGTCGAACAATGGTCCTTGTTGTGTTTATGAAAGCTAGCGGTCTGACCTTTCGGGTCAAGGGTCAAAGCCGTCCCGCGTCTAACTGCACAAGCCAAGAGAGTGGTCTGCCACGACAGCCTTATTTTGTAGGGCCTAGTGGTAGAAGTGGTTACACGTCTGACTTGATGCATGGAAGGCGATGGCGATAGGTGCCGTGTGGAATGGTAGGTTCGAAACCCGTTGGTGTCTGACTGCTTGTCTTTACTTGGACTATTTTCTGTACCTTTGTCTACCTTTGGCGTTGAAATATCACTCTCTGTTAATATTGCTATTTCAGTTACAACGCCTGCTTCCACCCCCCCCCCTATACGGGGAAAAATCTAGTGTGCATCGTATATTTTTTGTGCGGGGTGTTCTAAAAGTCAAATACAAGATTACATGTATTTTACGAAATGACAGCGCGGCATGTTCAAAAATACTGATCGGCTGCGCTACCATGCAGATGATAGGGAATATTAGTCTATAGCATATGAGATTGACGATGTATGCAAAATAGAATGACTAGAATAAGGTGTAGGCTTTATCACTGGTGACAATCTGTTCTGGGACTTGACAGGTCATTCAATAATATCTTCTCCCCTCTTTTATCGACATTTTTCTACAGAAAATTCACATCTTTGTCATCAAAAAGCAAGTTGTTTTCATCGTCATTATTGTCTATAAACAGTATTTGCTCAGTATTTTGTTCAGTGATAGTAAATAAAAGCTCTGCCCCTATATGTATTCAACTGCTAAAACACATGCTTAGCGACATTGTAAAAAAAAAAGTTAGCTCCCTTCCGGACATATATGTCCCAAGCAAAACAAATTACTCTTTTAAAAAAAAGTGAAACTATTAGGAAAAACAAATGTAAATATAATACCTCAATAGTGAACCTTTAAAAAACCACCAGTTATTTATCTCTGTTACATTTAGTATTTATTATATACACATGTAAACTGTAGCCTTGCGAATGGTCTAAAGTGGAAAGTGTCCATAAATATGACAATAAAACTATCTCATATATACTGAAAACAGCCTTATTAAGATTAAGTCTATCGTGTAATAATTGTTTTAAAGCAAATTCAACAACTCTATGTTATTCCAATTTCGTTTGGTGATAATTTGAAAATTTGGGACACCGGTGTCCCTTGGTCCTGAAAGGGATAAAGTAGGGTTGTCAAATAAATACATAGGCATAACTCACTTTTAAAAAAATAGTGTATCAAACTAGAATTTTGTTTCACTGATGATAAAATAACGATCTTAAAAAAAATTATGTAAACACTTCACAAAAATGATCAAGACAAAAAGTGCACGTCTGCTGGTATATTTAGAAATTCGGAAGCACAATGTATTTCTTTGTTGATAGATAAATGGCTAAAGAAAGAAAATTAAAACAGGAAGGGCTATGAAGTGGCCATCAGTTTCTTTACATCGTTTTAAGTTTCCTGGTTGTAGTCGCATTGTGAATCTCGTGCACGCTGGATGGGTAAGTTTTTGTCTGTGTTTTATAGTACGATTTAAAGCATTTGTAAATGATAATATTTAAATTTGGTTGTTTATACAATTGTTTCAAAGTTGAGGAAATGATGAAATCACACTAGATGACGTTTTTTTTCGTATTTGTTTTAAAGTAAACAAATGCAGAACATGAAGCTGATAATGCTTCTGGTATCGGCTACTCTAATGAAGGGACATCACTCTGTACAGTGTCCTGGTGAAAAAAAACACCACACAGAAATACACAACAATACCTGCTACCTTATCAGCTTTGAAAGAACAGATTTTTATCAATCATACCATTTCTGTAGAAGTTTGGGAGGATATCTTACCGACATGGAGGAAAATAGGTCTTCATTTTTTAAGGTGAGTAATTGATTTATTAAAATATGTAACTTGTGTTATAAAAAAGTAAGTAACCTTTAAAACATGCTTTCACGACATCGACATTCGAAGACAATTTGCTCTGGTCAGCACTTTCCCTAAAAGCATTCATCGTACTGACTCGATCCAGGGGTTTAAACTCGAGGCTTTGATGTTGGCAATCTAACGCACTTCTATTATTAAATTCATTGTAAGTGCTAATTTCGTAAGATGATTTGCACACACAATTAAAACTAAAAAAACCACAGTTTATTCATATTCATATCTTTTTCTAATTCAGTTTGTGAATGAAATCGTGTATTAAAATTCGTTGTAAAAAGATTTCATTAAACCAGAAAATTATTCTGGCAGGAAAAGATTCTCCGAAAAACATTTAAAATACAATCAATTTAATTAGACAATTACCCCCCCTCCCTCCAATTTTACAGTTCCACACTTAAGATGACATCGCCAAGCTGTATTTTAATTTTAATTTCCCTAAAATTAAAATAACTTAAGCCTCTTTTCGTCTAGTTCTGCTGTCTTTATTAAAATCTCAGAACTAATTAAGATCCAGAGAAATTTAGGAAGATGCCATCAACACAAATATAAAACAGTATTAACAGCATTTCCAGCTTCTTTATACACAAAACCTAACTTATTTTGCTTTTAAGAACTTAAAATGATTATCGTTTCACACCTCTCCTTTAATTGTACAGAATTTTTTCAGTGTCTGTTTTGAAAATTGTTATGTATAAATTGTACAATTATATGAATGTAAAGATTTCACGCAAGAAATAGTAGTAGATGTTTGTTTCATATTTGTGTTGTTTACGTCGTTTTCTCCTGTCGACAGGGTTTGGCTGAGAAAAACACTCTCTATGACAAAAATTTCTGGACAGGTTTGTTGTGGGCGTCTTCACTGGGCGCTCCAGTCTGGGATTCGGGTGAGAAATTAAAAACACGCAACTCAACAATAGTTCAGAAACACGATGTTTTTGTTTAGTTTTGTTTGTTTACATTAAAGCATTAAAATATGCATAGCTTTAACTAGATGCATTGTTAAACTATCAATTTTGTTTGGGTTAGTCAACTTGATATGAACACAACTAACGTGCTTTTATTCTACGGTAAAAAAATGGTTGTGTTGATTTAAAATATCTGTTTTTGGATGTCTTTAAAAATAATAACCACAAACTGATCTGTATACTAACACACTAAATAATACGAATAACTTAGTGGAAAACGGATTCCATTTTTAAAATCTTAGCTAGCTTTCTTTTATGCTTAACAGAAACGTGAATTTTCCTCTGTTAAGAAATATATTTGGAAATGTATTGTCTACAATTTGTAGGTCGATTGTATACTCATAAAGATGGGGATTCTTTCTCTGGCAGAGGAAGTTGTGCAATGTATACACCCCGAACATCGACGTGGGAATGGGTTGCTTGTTCTAATGAAGTAAACTTTATTTGCTCCTTAGGTAAGTCCTTACTTTAGTTAATGACCTTAATATTACATCAAGGTCATGCTGGATGTAATACATATAATATATACAAATTTAAAAAAAAATAATATAAGATACAATATCAGATAAAAAAAGTTACATTTCGCAAGGGTTTTAAATAATACTATACAACCCAATTTCCATTTCGGCTGCCACAATGCCCACCCCACCCTTTATAGTCTTTTAACCCCAAATGAATCAATGTTTTTAAATCCAAACTCATTTCTTTTGGACATCCATTTGAGACGTCCACGCGGGATTGGAAAGGGGAGTGATGATTGTGAATTGTTATTATTTGGAAGTTAACTTTAATGATGTATTCGTTTGTTATTCCTATTAGTTTCCAATAATAGTAATCAATTTTCGATACGACATGTTTGACAGAACTTGTAATTCGAAAATATTAAGAAATTAATAACATTATGTTATCTACCGATTAGGGCGCTGATCATCTACAAAATTTTCTGTCAGTAAAATAAAAGATAGAGAGAGAGAGAGAGAGAGAGAGAGAGAGACTCAGAGAAAATTAGTTTTAAGAATAAAAGTAAATATTTTTGTTATTTACAGCAGCGGATAAGTTTTGGGATTTAATATGGAGTTTTATTTATTGAAAAGTATATATTTTAGTTGTCTATATTCGTAATAGTTTTCAAATGATATATTTCACGTTTTGATTACCACCAAGACATTCTTAGATATCCATAATTTGACTTGTCTTAGCTCCACCCCCCTCTCTTTCCTAGTTGAGCATTAATTGTTGTCCCTTAATGGACTGGGCGGATGTCCCGGTCTTGGAAGAGTAATTCATTTGGGGTAGAGATGCTTTATAGGGATGAGCCAATAGGATATTGATTTGTGTTGTGCAGTGCAGCCAACAAACCGTTTTCGAAAAGGAAACTGGGTCGTCTAGTGTGTCAAGCTACTTTAATGTTTAGCATGTTCAATGAGATACGGATATGGTGTTTGCAGTCTTCCAATTGTATAAATACACTAAGCTGTTAGAGTAAAGAGTATGCTATAAGTACCCTAAGTTTGATAAACTACTTAGAAGCTTGAGGGTGAACAATACTTTTTATGAATTACAATTTTCTTAAACTATCATTTCATAATCTAAGAGAGTTTAGCAGTCGCTTCTAAAAATCAGGATCAATGTGACCAAGTGTGCTTGAGACTAAGAGACACTGTCATGACAACAACTCCGGCTAGAGAAACCTTTCCTGATGTCCCAATCATCCTTAATTACACATTGCCAACACCTGAGACGACGACCAATAAACCAGAGGAAACAGAAAAGTGCATCAATATCTCTAGCAAAAACTGTGTTTGTATTGGGAAAGAGAATCCCAATTTTTCCAATATTACTTCAACTTATCGTACATTTGAAGGTAACTAGAACTATACATACATAATTCTATTATTATATCTAAACTATATATAATTATACACACACACACACATATATATATATATATATATATATATATATATATATATATATATATATTGAGAGAGAGAGAGAGAGAGAGAGAGATACTCTCTAAACAGTGTTACACTATTCTGTTTTGACAACCCATTGTAACACAAACATTTTTTTTTAAATGTGTCCAACTTATTTTAAGCTGATGCAACAATGGAGTTTGCTTTAAGCCTGACCACAGCGGTTTCTTTAGTAATGAACATCGTGATGGGAATCGTGATGTAAGTTTTTCGTTTTTTAATATAAAGCTTTTCTAATACATTTAAGGGGGTAGGCGCCCGTAAAAAAATCATTAGAAAAACAATTATTTCCCTAAAGCTTTTTCAAGGTACTTCCGCATATGTATTTTCACTAAAACACAATTGGTAAGAAAATCTTGGTAACTATGACACGGCTGTCATCTTGAACAATTAATCTATCCGTTATTTCCACCATTTGTAAAATATTATATTTAGAATACTAAGCAAATATCTGCAAATTTTGGGTACGGTAAAATAACTAAATTTTTGGGAATTTCGGTGTCTTTATTTTATTGTTAAAATGTATTAAAGTATTAAATTTGAAACTTTTTGTTGTTAATACTAAATGGAAATCGCGACAAACAATGGATACAAAATTCATCGAAAACAGTATTAAAGTATTTAAAAAATACTTAACAACATGAGATTTAAAATTTAATTTTTTTAAAGTCAATTAATCATTTCATACAAGTATTATAATTGTTATAAATTTAAATATGTTCCGCTCTTAAAGTTTTAAGCCGACTAAAAAATGTTGATTATTATTTTTTTCCCCCTCAGATATTGGGTAGTCACCAAGAACAGGCGCCTCACCAGACAGAAGACGAGACCAGCGCTAAATGTAGACATCCTTAAACGTGGACCCTTCCCCACGCCTGACCCCCATCCCGAATCTATAGCTGTTGAAGGTTTAACCAGACAAATATCTACCGGGTTTGAACGAGAGGCAAACAACAACGACACAGAGGAAACGGCTTACTCGGATATTGATCAGGTTCAGAATGAGATAGCAAAATCTTCATTGTGCAGTGATGGGGCTGGTGACACGCAGACGTTAACTGGCCCTCGGGTCGTATCTGATGGCGCTGGTGACACGCAGACGTTAACTGGCCCTCAAGTCGTATCTGATGGCGCTGGTGACACGCAGACGTTAACTGGCCCTCAAGTCGTATCTGATGGCGCTGGTGACACGCAGACGTTAACTGGCCCTCAAGTCGTATATGATGGCGCTGGTGACACGCAGACGTTAACTGACCCTCAAGTCGTATCTGATGCAGTTGCTCCACCAGCCCCGATTGTTTCAAATCAAGAATCCACGTACAATCACCTTCGGATAAACAATGGACTCATAACACATGTTGACACCGTGTATGGGGACAACAGCGCAAACTAGCGTAGTAGAATCTGATTATATTGCAATCAGATACTCGAGTAGCAATGTCTATTATGACATCATCACTTCGAGTAACGATGTATATGTTGACATCAGCACTTCGAGTAATACTTATGACGTGTAACCACACTGTCAATGAAAATTCTGGCAGCGTGAAGTAAAAAATCTTTTTACCATAGTACACCATTTTATTTTAAATATTTTCTAGCAAATTATTACACACTTGATCATTACTTTTTATACGTTGCATGCTTATTTCTTCCATTAAATTTAATATTACAGTTAATGCATGACAATAACCATCTTATATATGACAAAATGTTAAAAGTCAATTGGTTTGAATGCAATCTCAAACTTAAATAGAATGATAATTAATTTTAAAATATTAAACAAAAAGTTATCAAAATCATTTCTTGTTCTTATTTATAAATGCATTATATCTGCTCATTAATGTAGTATTGAATATGGTCCTAGGAAGCTAATCAAAAGAATATTTCAAGCAAATATCAGACAAATGTAAGCAAAACTTAAAATTTTACCGTCAAAATAATGAATAAAAAATGTACAAAACAAACAGAAAAATGACAATGATTTTTAACGTCATAGTTCACAAAATATTGATCCTAAATCGTTCTTCGGTTTATGGTTGGCAAAAAGCCTTTTTACTTTATAGTAAAATATAGTGCGAACAATTGAAATTGAGACATTTTTTTTATCTTTTAAATATTCAACTAAACCCAGTTCTTCAATCTAGTATGTATGTATGTGAGTATGTCTGTTCATCTGTCTGTATGTTGACATGATATCTTGAGTTCCGTTTCAGTGAGTCGCAAGCAATTTCAAATACACGCATTTGATTTAACATCTTATTTTTTTATTTACATTTTTTAAGCACTGTACGGTAACCGGAAGTGGCAATTAACACTCTATTCTAGTTTCACATGTCAACTTTAGCTTGGTTTACTGTAGGCTTACATATAAAGTTTGGGACGAGTGATTGTCTATGTTTTTAAATCTTTTACTGTAAATACTTAATTTAAAAAGCTCGAGACAAAAAAATAAGAACTTGTTTAAACAAAATGATTTGGCGTTAATTTAAATTAAAATTTGCTGAAAATTGACTTCCCATGCAGTTCTATATTTTGTGGGCGTATGTAGGTAAATAAGAAAAAATCACCCACCCTGTGCCTTTATAGGAACTGTTGGTAAAAAGTTTTGTCATGGCCTGGATCATTGACTGAAAATGTACTTTGGTCAAACGTTATACTCAGCTTTATAAGCTATGAGCTAGAGATAAGCCTTGCCGAGACTCCAAACATATTGTATCGTACGATATTAAGTTGGATATAATCAAATACTCAAAGTAGTGGCCTCTATGCCGTATATTTTGACATGAAATTTAATTGACCAGTAGTCTTATCAACACACTGTAGTTGCTGGTATTGCTAAACGAAAAAAAACTATTTAGAATTAAAATATTGTGTTTAGTCTAGGATTGAAGACAAAGTTACTGTTTTGTTGATGAAAGATTTTTAGAGGAGTATGGTCAACACTATCAAGTTTTTAAAATAAACGAGAAAGACTAATAAACAATAGGTATGTATGGCCTGACATTAGACCCGGAATAGACTCCGAAATAAATACTCATTGACTGCTGCGTTGTAGTTTGTTCTTGGTTGGACAAAGGCTATGGAAGCAAATCCAAAAAGAAAAGCAGGCTGAAATCGGAGTCAATGGCCTCAATGGCGCATAACCTTAATTGTGATGGATCATGGAAGCATGGTCGAGTCGGCAAAGCTCATGGTTGATAAATTCGAAAAAAAAATCTCGAGATCAAACCCTCTGGCAGATAAGGCTCGATCCCTCCCAACACTAAAAATTAAGAACGAAGAAGAAGAAGACACAAAGGACAGAAAATATAAACAGCCATCGAGATAGTTAGATGGGCCAAACAACCTGCTATTTTACTGTCTTGGCCCTTGTTGATAAAAACATTCGATCAGGCAAAAATTTATAAAACAATATAAACTGATGTAATCATTATCACCATTTCTCCTTTTTGTTCCATGAGGAACATAGAGCCTCTATCAAAGTTTTCAACTCCAAACGCGAAAATTCTTTCCTATCCTTTAGGCCTCTCTTCAGCACGCTACACCATTTCTTTCTGGGTCGGCCAGTGCTTGCCTTGGCGACTCCACTCCAAGTTATAAACTTATGTGCGTTAATAATGTTAGAAATGACCCTTGGAATGTTTTCAATTTGATATTAAAACTGTCTCAGTAATCAGGAGGAAATGACCTTGAAGCTGCTACTCACAGATACGGCCATTCACTCACCAGCGTCATGCTGGAAATATGGAATGTTTGAGATAATGTCAAGTGGAAGTTGTAGATATAGATAAGTGGTTCATGACGAAAAACGTTAAGTATTTTAACCTGCTTATTTGCGATCACTTAGTTAAACATGCACAACTTTCTAAAGTTCATTGCCTTACAATTAAAACTGTTGAGTTGTAGCTATTTTTAGATACTTTTTTTTTACCACATGCTTATTGGATCGCCAGTGTTAGGTAGTGTAAAAAAATAATACCTTATAAACGTATTCTTCTATAGCGTGCAGGTAATATTTGCTTATTGTTATTGTGGTCACTAATAATGTTGCTGTTAAATGTAGCGTTTTTCTTTCAAATTCGAAATACATGATAAAGGCGATAGGTACATGCTGGGTAGACTCACCCCTTTCGGGTACGTAAACGTAATTATAGGTGTTAATTTAATGTGGCAACAGATCATGAAGGCGTGAATGTGCCTACTCAGCTATCTTTAATTACCTTCAACAAAGTTTTCACCATATTGGCCACCGCTGGTCTTTTAATTCTTACGAGCTGTCCCGCGATGTAGCATACGCCGCTATTTAGTTGTTTTATTTCCTATTTTTCCTATTTGGTGAATTCAACACTACCAATGCTGCGACTGAACATATTTTGCTTTAAATCACCATCAGTATCTAGTGAAGGACGATTATCCTCACCCTCACTTTCCACTCCTCTCACCCCCTCCCCTCCCCTTCCCCCGTGAAAGCAGCCATCCGTGATGACAGTTTACAGACGACAATGAAAAGATCAAGCAGAAAGTGTTATTACCTCCCCTTAGTTTCAAATCGTTTAAAAACTAAATTATCTGCCCCCTAATAGCCGTCACGTAAACAGCTCACCAGACTGGTTGGGGTTGGGGTGGTAGCGTTATGGTCTGTTGAGGTTACGTCTTGGTGGTGTCTCGCATGGTCCACATGAAGAGAATTATATAAATAGAGAATTATATATATATATATATATATATATATATATATATATATATACATATATATATATATATATGTAACTAGGGGAAGTTACCAGACATAAGAACGCGGTACAGCGCTGTCAACTTTGACACGACTGATGTAATAACACAGGTGGTGGCTGATAACGATCAGAAAGCCAAGGCGTAGTATCTCGGGAAGCGATACGAAAGACGGTCTGTCAACTTTGATGTGACAGGATGCAGATGGCTTATTAAATCGGACTGTACAACAGAAGCGGCGTAATGCAACGATTACGATTACGAGTATGATAGGACCGAATATGATTACGGATATGAAGGGGATAAATAAGGAAGGCGACGGCTGGGCTGGCAGTCTCTCAGTCTCTCTCTCTCTCGCTCTCGCTCGATCAGTCAGTCTGTGTGGCAGTATCAAGTTGGTTATTGAACGGGTTAGCCGTATTGTGTTAAGAAGGACGTTAGACATGTGTATTCAGTTAGATGAAGCCTAGTGAGGACTGTTGGGGGTCCGTTGATTCAGACTATTATTGTGAAACATCTCTCTTGATTCATTATATTATTGTGAAGCATTCTTTGATTCATGTAATAAAAGGATCAATAATGAACCTGCATCTTCGAGTATCTATGCTGTGGTCAATGTTGTGTGGAATGAGTGGTTAGACTCGGGAAGGTCACATTTGGCGTTGTCGGCAGGGTAGCCAGAGACTCGTTACATTTGGCGTTGTCGGCAGGATAGACTCGGGGACTCGTTACATTTGGCGCTGCGACCAGGATGAATTCAACGAGACTTGCCGCTTTAGGCACCCATAGTCAACCTAGTTCATAACTGTGTTTAGTGTGTGTGTGAATTCGGATATTCAGGAACAGTGAAAATTGAGGAACGAGGAAAATTTTTTTCATACACACACGGTAAGAAAGAACTCTTTTTTCTAAAGGAATAAAATGTCTACTCTGGACGAGAAGCAGACCCATATTGTGGTCCTGCCCAGAGAGTCCCACATTAACAAATTTTACGGGGACGGTGATCCAACTTTGACCAACAGGTTCAGTGAAGAGGTCAAAGCGGCCTGGGCCTCGAGAAACATGTCACCAGAGGAAAGATTAAGACTGCTGATGGGCAGTATAGGAGAGACGGTTAGGGCAGAGGTCAAATGCCACGATAAAACCGTCCAATCAGATCCAGATAAGGTGCTGGATCTAATTATGGAGACCTTTGGGGAGAGACGGTCGGGATCGCAACTGCTATCGCGGTTCGTAGGCTTAAAGCAGAGAATGGCGGAGAGTGTGATGGAGTATTCACACCGAATAAACAGGGCCTTTGATTCGGTAAAGGGCAAAACACCTGACATTGATGTACGCCTACTGAGGGACCAGTTCATCGAGGGGCTAGCAACCCCGATCTTAAGGAGAGAGTTGAAAGAGGAGGTCCACAAAGACCCGCAGTTGACCTTCCTTCAGGTCAGGAACTCAGCGATCCGCAGGTCCGAGGATGAGGACCAATCGAACTGTTCGGTGGACAAAGTCTCTGTGCCGGAACAGAAACAATCCCCACCCACGGGGACCGGCACGGTGGAAACCATGATGGCTCAACTGTTGGCCCACCTGGATAAGGTTGACCAAAGATTGGAGAGGTTGGAAAGCAGGTCAACAGCTGAGAATCAGGAAAAGAACGGGACAAAACAGAGACAGGTTGGACGGCCGCGACCCGCCGGTCCATCACTCCGGTGGACGGCTGACGGTCGACCAATTTGCTTGTCCTGTTCACAACCCGGACATATGGCACGGTACTGCCAGGGAAACGGTCGTCCTCTGTAAGGCAGGGCCAGGCTACAGAGGGGCGAGGTTATGGCCCAAGAAGCAAAATGATGGGAGTCTGTCCCGAAATGGTGATTACGATTGGGGACATCGCGGTGAAGGCAATTGTGGATACAGGCTCCCAGGTGACGACAATCACGGAAAATTTTTACACCAAATGGATGAAAGGAAAAGACCATAGGTTGAGGTCTGACACATGCATGCGCCTGACGGCAGCTAATGGACTAACCATTCCATACTGTGGTTATTTTCTGGCGGATGTCGTGGTGGCGGGACATAGGTTGAAGCAGGTTGGGGTGTTCGTTACGAAACACAACCTAGAGACAAATGTGTCAAATATACCTTGCCTGTTGGGCATGAATATTCTTGGCCAGTTGCCAGAATTTCTTACAAATATTGTCGGATCGACCACACCAGGTCGGGGATCCAAGTTGGCCAGGTTTGCCAAGACCAGAGGAAGGATATCAGTCCCGGCAAACACGGTCAAGGCAATCACATTACAAATTGGTGATAGAAGCGTGAATGGTGATGTGATGATAGAACCATGTGGCGCCGCACTGAGGGCAGGCGTCGTGTTACTGCGGACATACACATCAGCGGAAAATGGACTAGTTCAAGGATTAGTGGCAAATGTTTTGGATGAGGAAATTTTTATACCGCCTAATACTCTGGTAGGAGTACCACAGAACGTCGAGGTACAAAGGTCGGCACAGTGCATCGAACTGAGCAATACCAGCAGTAATGAAGTAACAATTAGGTCGGTCAATGTGACGGCCGAGGTGAAGAAAGAGGATGGCCGATCATATACATTCCCGGAAACTGAGGACCCAAAACTAAATGAATTGTTGAATAAGTACAGGGATATATTTGCCTCGTACGAGGGTGATTTGGGTTACACGGAAGTAATAAAACACCAGATACCCTTACTACAAGACAAGCCGGTGGCGCAACCTTATCGAAGATTACCACCAAGTCACTACTCTGCGGTGAAAGCACACCTGAACGATCTACTAAAAAAGGGAATTATTACAACCAGCACTAGCCCGTATGCGGCACCGATAGTAGTGGTAAAAAAGAAGTCAGGGGAGATAAGACTGTGTTGTGATTACCGGAAATTGAACAATATCACAAGAAGGGATGCATTCCCCTTGCCTCGTATTGATGAATGTCTTGATGCGTTGGGGGGAGCAAGATTTTTTTCTACCTTGGATTTGGCTAGTGGCTACCACCAAGTGGCCATGCACCCCAACGATCAACATAAAACTGCATTTATTTCTCCACTGGGACTGTACGAGTGGACCCGTATGCCGTTTGGTCTAACTAATGCACCTGCTACATTCCAGCGAGTAATGCAGAGTGCTATGAGTGACTTTCTATTTCAAATAATGTTGGTGTACTTGGATGATATACTAGTTTATTAAAAAACTTGGGAGGACCATCTAGAAAGATTAGAACAAGTGTTTCTCCGTCTTAGGGAGATAGGAGTAAAGCTGAACCCAGACAAATGCTGCTTCGGTCTGAAATCGGTACATTTTTTGGGTTACGTGATTTCGTCGGATGGCATCGCCACTGACCCAGATAAAATTGCAGCTGTTAAAGAATGGAAACAGCCAACAACTACGGTAGAGGTCAGATCATTCTTGGGCTTTGCTTCCTATTATAGAAAATTTGTGCCTGGTTTTGCAAAAATTGCCGCACCATTGCATGACTTGGTAAACAAAATGACAAAGAAACACAGTAAGGAGAAAAAGAAAGGTAAAACACAACGGATAGGTGAATTATGGACTGAGGAATGCCTGAACTCGTTTAAGCTATTGAAAAAGGCTTTGACAGAGGCGCCGATATTAGGATACGCAGACTTTGACAAACCATTTCGGCTAGAAATTGACGCCAGCTCTAAAGGTCTGGGAGCTGTGCTATCACAACAACAAAAGCAAGGTTTCAGGGCTATTGCTTATGCCAGTCGAGCTCTGAAGGAATCAGAGAAGAACATGACAAATTACAGCGCCATGAAACTAGAACTTTTGACATTAAAATGGGCTGTGACGGAAAAATTCAGGGACTATTTATTAGGTGCTAAATGTGTGGTATACACTGACAATAACCCCTTGAGTCACCTAAAGACAGCAAAGTTGGGATCCATCGAACAGCGATGGGCAGCAGAATTGGCACTCTTTGACCTAGAGATAAAATATCGCCCGGGGCGGTCCAATGGCAATGCGGACGCCTTATCAAGGAATCCTTACGAGAGACCGGGCGATGAGGAAGAAACGCTGACAGGAATATGTGAGGTCAGAGCGTCAACAGATATCCCTCACGGGGTGCAAGTGAGGCAGAACGGACAGACCGGGGTGGAGCACATTTCCACAGAGCCCGGACATATGGACATTGGTGATTTTAGTTGCCTTAATCACAAAGAAATAAGAAATGCCCAGAGAACGGATAGTGGCTTACAGCCGCTGTTGAAACACGTCCAGGAACAAAAATTCCCAGGAAGAAGGGAAAGAGAACAATTTGGTCGAGAAACAAAGAAAATACTGAGTCAGTGGGACCGTCTCAGTATACAGGATGGTGTTATCATGCGGAGAATTCATGACCAAATTGATGGGACAATACACCAGGTGGTGGTGCCTGGACAATTACGAGAAGAAGTGCTAAGGTTGGCACATGACAGGGCAGGACACCAGGGTCAGGACAGGACGCACAAAATATTACGACGAAGGTGTTACTGGCCCAATATGGAAATGGAGGTCAAACGCCATTGTGAGGCTTGTGTGAGGTGTCAGCATGCGAAAATGCCAGTTGTCAAAATGAGACAGCCATCGGGACACCTATTAGCGACAAAACCACTAGAGATTGTGGCTATGGACTTTACGTCGTTGGAGCAATCATCGGATGGGACGGAACATGTGTTGGTAATGACTGATGTTTTCACCAAATGGACTGTGGCGGTGCCCACACGAGATCAGACTGCCAAAACAGTGGCAAAGGTCTTAATAGAACATTGGTTCATCAAATATGGCATACCAAGACAATTACACTCTGACCAAGGAAGGGCCTTCGAGTCAGAAGTAATTAACCAACTGTGCAGCCACTACGGGATCAACAAATCTAGAACAACCACATTTAATCCGAAAGGAAACGGACAGTGCGAGCGGTTCAACCGCAGCATGCATGATTTGCTGCGTACTCGAGAACCTGAACAGAAAAAACGTTGGCCTGATTTTCTCCCAGAGTTGGTATATCTATACAACTGCACACCCCATGCCACAACCGGCCTTTCGCCATACATGTTGCTGTTCGGACGGGAGGCTCGATTGCCTCTTGACTTGTTCCTAGGAAAAAAGGAGAGTATGACTGGCTCATACACTGCACTGGAATATGTGAATGAACATATGAGACGAATTAGAGAAATGTACAGGGTAGTACAGGAAAGACTAGAACATGAAGCACGGCGAAGGGAACCGCCGGTACAGACAAAGGACCCGCCACTCAAACTGAACGACAGGGTATTACTGCGTAGCCACCCGTTAGGCAGAAACAAAATCCACGACCTCTGGGGACAGGAGATATGGCAAGTCGTGGAGATGCCTAAAGTAGCAGGTGGCCCCTTTAAGATAAGACCCATCGATCACACCAAACCGGATCGGTGGGCGAATATTGCTCAATTAAAGAAATATTGTCATAGTCAAGAAGAGCAGTTACACACAAGGAAACCCAAGACAATTAGGGAACCGGAAACTATAACGGAAATTCACATACCCATCCCGGAACCATGTCACCATCAACAGCGCAACAGCGATACACAAGGGGAGGATAACGGCAACAAGGAGGATCCCGGTCCCTCCAAAAGCAGAGAGGCAGTAGACCATCAGTTAAGTGGTCCGCGGAGAAGTTTGAGAAACAGAAAGAATACGAAATTTTTTGTCAGCAACCATCAATTCTTTCATGGTCGCGCTGGTATGAGAACAGACTGTTCAAAAAGTCATAAAAGTGAACTGGTGAAGGCACCAGACGAAAAAAGGTGGATGTGAATTCTAGAACTGTTTTGTGTCTGAGGAAGATGATGTAGACACATTTGATATGTGAAATAGGGATAACGGTCAATCTTATACGAATGTGACGACATTGACAGTGAGTGGAACAATAAATTTTTTTACGGTGGTGCGATTGACTTTGAAGGACTGCACCTGCCAAGCGTTGTTTGTGGTTGATAACACACAAAAAAGGCAGGGGTGGATGTAACTAGGGGAAGTTACCAGACATAAGAACGCGGTACAGCGCTGTCAACTTTGACACGACTGATGTAATAACACAGGTGGTGGCTGATAACGATCAGAAAGCCAAGGCGTAGTATCTCGGGAAGCGATACGAAAGACGGTCTGTCAACTTTGATGTGACAGGATGCAGATGGCTTATTAAATCGGACTGTACAACAGAAGCGGCGTAATGCAACGATTACGATTACGAGTATGATAGGACCGAATATGATTACGGATATGAAGGGGATAAATAAGGAAGGCGACGGCTGGGCTGGCAGTCTCTCAGTCTCTCTCTCTCTCGCTCTCGCTCGATCAGTCAGTCTGTGTGGCAGTATCAAGTTGGTTATTGAACGGGTTAGCCGTATTGTGTTAAGAAGGACGTTAGACATGTGTATTCAGTTAGATGAAGCCTAGTGAGGACTGTTGGGGGTCCGTTGATTCAGACTATTATTGTGAAACATCTCTCTTGATTCATTATATTATTGTGAAGCATTCTTTGATTCATGTAATAAAAGGATCAATAATGAACCTGCATCTTCGAGTATCTATGCTGTGGTCAATGTTGTGTGGAATGAGTGGTTAGACTCGGGAAGGTCACATTTGGCGTTGTCGGCAGGGTAGCCAGAGACTCGTTACATTTGGCGTTGTCGGCAGGATAGACTCGGGGACTCGTTACATATATATATATATATATATATATATATATATATATATATATATATATATATATATATATATATATATATATATATAAATGTTGAGAAATAGAGCCACTTAAGCGGCGAGTGAGGCGGTCAATGAAAGTTCTGCTAGAGTTAAATGTCAAGAAAGAGCTAATGTATGGGTGGTGCTTGAAGTCGGAAATGTTCTTTAAGAAATACTGAAGTCTAATCAGTGGTGGAAATAGAAAAGCCATTTCGTTTTGCAAAAAATGAACATAAACTATAACTCCCTGCAACATCAGGATCTAATTATTTTAAGAGCAGAATACTTTTTTCTCCCATCGTAAATGAACTTCCGTGCTTCACATACAATCTTTCAATCTCAATGTTCAGTAAGACCAGTAAGATAGTTGACAAGCGATGTTTAGTCAATGCCTTAGAAAACTACGTGATGGATATAGACGGAGATGTCACGCGCTACAGTAACTTCTTTTCACAAATTTTCTCTCACAGTAAATAGATCTAGAAGTGCAGCTGCCGTCAAGCACTCTGCTTTTTTTTGTTATCGAATGCACACTTGTCTTTATTCACGAGTTGCGTCTTCTATCAGCGGTGTTCTTAAAACGTAATATGTTATCAATCGAATTCACGGGACCTTATTTCGCGGGCGTCAGTTTGTCGGTGGCCTGATTTTTGTGAACATTTTGATGGTTTTATTTGTTAAAATTTGTTTGATGGGGCTTTTTCACCGGGTCATTTTGTCAAGCTGTTTGTCGCAGGTTACTTTAAATCGTGTAAGATGATCATCAGCAGTGCCAAAATTACTCGATCCTCTAGAAATAAATTTGGTCGGTACACCAATTTACGAAACCCACATGGACCACATTCAGTTTTCAGTTACGGTGAAAAAACACATGACTATTGTAAAACCAAACGGGTGATAAAATAAAATGTATTTGACATTAGAACTAATTTGACTAAAGAAGACCACCATCTATAGGCAAGGCTTATCAGAGCTTGATGTACAAAGGGTCCACTGTTTTTCATAGCTAGGTAGACTCAAGAGGGCCATCGTCTCGAAACAAGACCAATTAAAGTTATTTGATCTAAAAAGGGACTCAACTGTTCTCTATTCAGTAGGCTAGCAAATGTAGAATAAAATGTAGAATAAAAAGAACCCAACCACAGGTACTCTACACTAATGTACCCGGGTAGACAGATTTTCTTATAATCGCATTCAAATTCTGCTTACTATTGTCTAATACGAAACTAATAGAGAAAGCCAGTTATAGAAAGAGAAAAAACAACGGAATAATTCATTCGGTGATTTTAAAATTCTGGAAAAAAAACAATTATATATTTTAAATGAGAAAATAATCTGTTGTTTAATATTATTCTGATTTCTAGATGTGAAAGTGATACTAATATTAGGCTGTTTGCTGTCTGCTTCTGTTCTAGTCAACCTCGTTCTCGGAATCGCAATGTGAGATTAAATTTTATTCATCTTTTTTTTTAAAAAAAAAGCATTTTATACACAGACCAAAATGTAAATTTATTATCAATTATCTATTTCGAGAATATAAGCGATAGACTTAAGCCATTTGTTTGGTTTGTGGTAGCTCGATCGGATGTTTTTCCTTAAATAGTTTATAATAATCTTAGTTTCTTAACATTGTAATAGGTTAAATTTTTGACCACGGTAGGTCTACTGGTGTTACTGGTATTTTTTTAAACCAGAAAAAGATATCGAAAATTACCCAAACATTGAAAGAATTCGTAGTGTTCATTTTTATACTTATGTATGAAATTTCGGTTACCTAAATAAACCAACACTCAAATTGTCGTGTCCCCATGCCAATGTAATGAAATCACATTTCCGGTTACTGAAAATTATTCAAAATTTGATAGTTACTTGTGTATATAATGTAATACGTTTATTTGAAATTTCGTTCACCAACCTTAAACGGTATTGGCTTTTAAGAAACCGGAGGTAGAGTAAGAAACACTTCCGGTTACTGGAAATCGCTACATAGCTAAAGCGTTACTTAAATTATCATGTTCTTATACTTATGGAGACAGACATGAAGACAACATTGCAAAACTAAGTTTTTCCGACTCAAAGGGCGGTAGAAAAGGTCATCCTTTTTTAGAAATCTCGATTTGTTTTTTTTTTGCTTTTTTTTACACTATACAATATTTCCAGTTTTTAATTCAGACTCCATTATTTCAGCTGCTGGATCATCAGACGGTATAGGCGTGTAGTGAAAAGAATTCCAAGACTTGACGTATCTTGTACACACTCTTCAACTACTGAGCTTAATCATCTAATGTAGTATACTTTAGTCTATGATCAATACACAAGTACTTACAGTTACAACATTCCAAAACAAATAGTAATCAAAAAGAATGAAATGGAAATTTAAACTAAAGATACTCGGGAAGCTCAGCAGTTAATTCAAGTCCTAGATCTCTAACTCTCAACAGTGGATTGTTTAATTACCTGACATTTCATTAGTTGTTACTTGTAAACATTTTCTAACATTTAGACATTTGTAAATGTAGTTATTTGACTCATGAGGTATGGTGGCCAGTGCTTTAGAAAAATACGTGGTGGATATAGGTGGAGATATCTGACTCGCTAAATTGGCCAACTAGAATCATCATGAGCTTCATGTCGAAGTACATATGTTGAAGAACATATAACTTACGTTGAAGAACAAAAAACATATGTTGAAGAACAAAGAACATATATTAAAGAACAAAGAACGTATGTGGAATAACAAAGAACATATGTTTAACAATAACGAACATATGTTGCAAAACCAAACAACATTTGTTGAGGAACAAGCAACATATGATGAAGAACAAAGAACATAGTTGAATAACAAGACACTAAAAATAAAAACATCGGTAATTAGTAAATTGTTGCTTTCAATACATAAACACTAATGTACTCATTTTTTAAAGTTTACATCTTTACATACTAGAGTATTTAAAAAATAAACGTATGTCTTTCATTGCTAATTTGTTTTGATGTTATGGTTGATCTTTCTGATTATTTTGATTTCATATAGCAGGTTTATTCTATTTAAAAGGCGTTTCAACGGTAACGTACATAAGGAGGGGAAGAGGGGGAGGTGAGAGGGCCGGGGGATCTGCCGCTACCAATCAGGCCTTTTTTGTAAACTTTTTAAAGTGAAACTTCAGAGACTATTGCAATTGAATTCTTCAATACTTTAATAGAGGTCGTTTTTGTAGATGGTTTAAGCTTAGGCTAACATAAACTTCATGAACCTTGAGACGTGGAATTAGTAGCTCTGTCCTACCACGGTGACCAGAATTACAAAAATGTTTAAGCTCCTCATTGTATAATCAGCTTTTGTGTTGAGTACTACATATTTTATGAAATGGTTGTGGAAGTCATTTGCATATATCTGGCTATATGCGGCTGTATAGCATGTGCGTTTTGTTCTATTTAATTAATTTATGGCCATGCAGATCGATTTGGAACTACTTTTGCCTGACAGCAACTTATTTAAATACTCCTTCTTTGACTTACACACAGCAGTTGTACAGTAATGTCTTTGCTTACAAAAGTCGTCAGTAGTTCCATTTCGCTTAAGCCAGTCTCTTTTATTAATTTCAGATTCGATTTTGTTATTAAACCAAAAAGATTTGTTTGTAGTTTAACTCTTTTAGAGATTGTAGGTGTATGTTTGTCGTATATGGCATAGAAAAAGACTTTCAGAAATAGCTTGATCGCGACAATTGTATTTGAGTGCGTTGCAGTAGAAGGTAGCTTATAAATCCACCAGAAAAAAAAAGTTTTCGTTTATATACAATAAAAAGACAACAATTTACTTTATACAAATTGTTTTCAGATTAAAATTGTGATATTTTGCGTTATTGTTTACATCGTTGAATATCTTAAGTGTTACACACTCGACAAAACAGGATCCAGATGAGAAGTGATAGAGTGCTGGCAGAAATTGATGTATTATTTTCGATTCAATCTTTTGTTCAAAGAAAGTATGTATACGGGCAAATAATACACCGGGAGTGATCTCCCATAAACTTTCTCTAATATTCTTATATAACACCGGGGATGGCAACTCGGGATATAGACAATATTTTTCATCCATTTTTAATTACTTAAACTTTTAAAAATAGAATAGAATTTCGTAGAAAAAAGAATTGCACACCAAGTGAACGCCAAACAAAATGTGTATAATAGTGCGGAATATTATTAGTACTTTATAAATTCACATGCTTTTTTGAGAAATCGGAAATAGCGTAAATTAGTACTTCCGTTCTACAGAAACTACTCAAAATTTGACAAAAGGCAGAAAATTAGATCTTTTACTCACATGTGAAATTTCATTTATCTATCTGAAACAGTACTCAAGTTATAGGCTTTTGAAAAATTCAAAGTAGAAAAAGTATATCTTCCGGTTACGGAAATTGCTCAAATGTTGATATGTATCTACAAATTTGATATAATACTAATATATGAAATGTCATCAACCTAGCTGTAACTGTACTCAAGTTATCGTGTTTACCAACATACACACACACACATTTACACACACACACACACACACACAGAATACGGACGAGATTGCAAAACTATGTTTTTCCGACTCAGGCAGATGTAAAACGTCGAGATTTGCAAAAAATTCGCTTTTTTTTACGATTACTATACTTTCTCTATACTGCGTTTTCGAGAAAGTAAAAAGACATCAGGCGGCCATCAACTTATTTTAACATTTTAACCTTCCGGGTTATGTTGATTGTCGTATTTCAAATTATCTTGTGCAGGTTGAGATTTGTTTCCCTTAAAACATTTTAAACTAACTGTTCAGAGCGCAAAAAATATTTAGTTATATTATATTACTAAATTATTATACCCACTATTTGTTGTATTTTCTGAAAAAGGACACAGACCTATTTTATTACAGCCAGGTAGATGTAATCAATTTTTTTTGTGCTTGAATTATCGTTGACCCTGGTAGCCGTATGTACACATTGTTTCAGCTTCAATGAATCAACAATATCTTGCCAATATCCGTGAGGTTTTAGCAAATTGATATTAAAATTTCCCAATATGATATATTCGTTGTTAGTTTATAAAACGTAATTGTTTTGTAATTGTATTTCTTCAACATTTTTTATGGACGCTTATGTGACAGATAGCAAATTTTTGTACGGAGCTTAAAAACCGGAGATGTGCTTTAACCAAGACAGAAATTCTATCATTGTCGGCAACAGAAAAGCCAGTTGGTTTTCCAACAAATAGCAATAAACAATATAACCGCGGCAAAATAATTTTCCCCATTAGTTAATTCCCTTCAAAGAAGAACAGATCAATATTGCTTTAAAATATAACTTTTGTCAAAAACTCTCCTTAAATAAGTCTGTCGTCGTCGTTACGATGGGGCGTAACATCATGATCTAATTATCTTATTAAGAGCTGATACTTTAAAATCCCATCATAAATGAACATCCTTGTTTCACATAAAATTTTACATAACGCAACTCGTTGTTCAGTAAAAACACGCCCTAGAATAACCACTTTCCACAAATTTACCCTCGCCGACACACACTCAGCTTCTTGTACACTTGAATGCACTTGTCTTTATTCACCATTCATATTTTTATTATCCATATTGTTGGAAGACAATATATCGTTAGTCGGCATCTCTCCGTATTTACTTTTGCGGGAGTCAGTTTGTCAGAGTCCAGATTGGCGTAACATTTTATTCAGTTTATTGTGTTTATAATATGTTTTGACAGTCCTTTTTGTCGAGGCCGTTTTGTCGAAGGTTACTTATAATATTATAAGATAAACATCAGCAGTGTCGACATTTCACGGTCGTCAATTAATAAAGCTGGTCGGTGTCTTAAGTTAAAAAACCTACTTCAAAGTATTCGGACAACAACAGTTGTTTAGTTACAGTGAAAAACGCGGATGTTAAATTTTATTTTTTATTTTAGTGAATATAAACAAAGGCATCGGAGCTAAAGAAGGTTACCATCTCTAGTAAATCCCCTTCATAGCTAGGTGGACGAAAAAGGGTAACATATCTTGCATATTGTTATAACAGCGAGGTTGACGAAATAAGGCCACAGTAGAGGCACAGCTTATTTCAGCCTACTGTATAAGCTGGGCCCATGTTTGTATCCAAGGCCCATTAGAAATTCTCAGAAGCGAGAGAGCCCACCAACTCTATCCAAGGCACACCAGAGCTAGGTAACCCTAAAGATCTCAAGGCAAACCCCGTTAAAACTATATATTTAGTAAACATGCTTCAAAATTACAAATGTATTTACACGCAATGTGTACATTAACTAAGAATATCAAATAGGGATTTGATATTTTCGGTAACATATATTACCAGGCCTAAATAATAATCGGGAGTTAAACTTTTCCAAGATGTTTGCAAGTCTACGGTGTGTTAAGTACTGTGTGAATGTGCTAAGACTAGCTAAAATTGTGCTTTATTGAACATGGACGCTGTGTACCCTGCCTCTCGATTTTAAAGACTTTTTAAACCACTATTTGTTATAAAGAGTCAGAGATTGCAGGCAGTCATGCATATTTTTTTTTTAAATTGAAGATGCTGTAGATCGAACTTTTTACTGTCATTTGTGGCTGTCTAGCTATCAACGACTCTATGTGTTCGTGTAATTTCGGCAAATCAAAGTGACATTATTTTATTACTTTTAGTCAACTACACGCTGCATGTGTTCCATAACAAACTGCCTCTCCCTCATTTTTGTGGTTGCCCTGATCTTAAGCCCTACACACCTTACCAAGCGAGCACATAATACACGCGCTGATGTTTATATATCTAATTGTAGAGTGGCTGTTTTAAGTTTTTACTTAAAAAAACATGGACTAGATCTACATCATCTTAGGCTTTTGCACACTATAATGATGTAGGCCTACAATGATTTATCTACAAGTGTTTGAAATGTTTAAAAATAAACTTAAAATACCATGAATTGTTTAAGAAAATTGTCGCGGTCACTGCCCCATCCCCTGCAGCTTGTAAAAAAATCGCATTTTTTCTTAGGTGGGTGGTAAACAGCTACATTACCGATACATTTACCACGATAACTGCCAATTTATTGTATAATGCTAAATCGTATTCTACGGGGCACACTTTACGTAAACTACGTAAACAATTACCCTACCTCTATAGTCTCATCTTAAAACCCAAAACTAATAGGCATCCCATATAAAAATATTGATGACTTAATTTAGCCTGACAATTCAAGCAAAGGCTACACTTGTGAATTATATCAATGTGTGGGTAGTTGACTGTCCATATCCAGCAAGAATGGCAAAAACAGCTGATGTACGGGCGCTAACGTGGATTGACTTTGTGCTGAATAGCGCCTCGCTCGTGCCTGTTGAACATCAAGGCCCGGAGAAGTAAACCAATAAATATATACATTGAAATGTGACATTTATGCTACATAACGTGACTGATCTAAATTCGTAGTTTCAGTCATGTGTTTTGTGTTTGTTTGTTTTTTAATTTTTTTTGTCAATTCTAAATTCGTAGTTTTAGTAATGTGTTTGCTGTTATTTTTTTATAACTCTGTTTTGTTAAACTTGTCTTAAATGTTATATAATTATTCTCTGAAAAAGGCGCCAATATCCTTAAAATAGTAGTAGGAGGAGCCAGAGGCGTAGCGAGGGGGGGGGGGGGGGGCGGACCGCACCGGATGACACCATTTAGGGGGGATGACACCAAGGCAAAAATAGCATAATATATCGAGAAAAACTTGAGAGGGGTGCAAATCGAAAGTTTGGGGGGGGGGGGGGGCAAATCGAAAATTTGTCCCCTGGGAGGGTCGTTACGCCTCTGGGGGGGGGGGGGGGGTGACAACATTAAGTGCCGCACCGGGTGACACCCTACCTCGCTACGCTACTGGGAGGAGCTACAGCTCCTCCTGCTCCCCGCTGAGTACGTGAACAAAAGGATTTTTTTTCAAATATAAGTTACTGACAAAAACAACTTAAACAATCTCTATATAACGTTTTCTAGATAAAAGTGTTTTACGAATAGGATTTTGATTTTTGGGCGTTACTGTCTACATCGTTGAATATCTTAAGTGTACACACACAACACAACAGGATCCAGATGAAAAGTGATAGATTGCTTGCAGAAATTGACGTTTTAATTACCACTCCGTGTTCAAAGATAAGACAGATACAATTCAAACGGAAAAGGACGTGAAGCGGCCATCACTTTATCTTTAGCGTTTTAACCATCCTGATTGTCATATTGTAAAGCTTGTTTATGCTGCCAGGGTGAGATTTTTTCTGTATGCAAGATTTTAAAATAATAGCTCTGAGAAAGTTTTTTTTTTGTATTTCATTATTCTATGTGCAATATATCATTGTCTCTCGGCTTAAAATAGTTCATTCAATTGAATAAAAGATTTGAGAAAATAATTGCTAACTCGAAGATGTTTGGAAATAAGCATTTAAATAGATACACATAAAAAGTGTATTAATATTATTAATAGCGTATAATTTTATTCAACAGAAAAGCAAGGACAACGATGCTGTTGATGATTGTATTATCAACCGTGCTATTAAAAGGACTGCACTCTGCTCATTGTCCAGATGTTAAAGTGGGGAAATTTCACAAGGAATTCCATAACAACGATTGCTACATTTTCAGCTTTGAAAGAAAAAGTTTTCAAGACGCTTACAATTTTTGTCGAGAATTGGGGATTCATCTCACGGACATAGACGATGAAACGTCCTCATTCTTTCGGGTACACATTTTTGTTTCTATAATTTAAGCTACACACAGAGAACTTCATAATGTTTTTTTTTTAGTTTTGGGAGTGTTAGAGGTGATTAGACAACAGATGACAAATACCGTCATTTAATATTATAAATTTCATAAATATAATAATAAATAACTAGTAAAATAAAATTCGTATCAGCTTTTAAAAGGTATATGTTTCTTTTTTTTATTATTATTCTCAGCGACAATAAATTTCAAACTCAAAGCACGTTATTTACCATAATCTATTTAACCAAGGGAAATTATAAGTATTTCTATCAATTAGCACAAACGTTATCTTTAAACATATTTCGACAAATTACGTCACGAATTAGAACTAGATTTTTATCCACAGCCCTTCAACGTCATCGTCTCTCCATTAAGATAAAGTAACATATTTCCATTTTCTTTGCGTCACAAAATATCTGACAATATTTACAGAAAATTACTTCAAGAATTGTAAATTTCATGTTACTTTTCAATTGCCCTCTCTTTTCACACATTTACATCAGTCACACACACCACAAACATATGTATACATATACATACATGTATATATATATATATAAATAAATAAATAAATAAATAAATAAATAAATATATATATATATATATATATATATATATATATATATATATATATATATATATATATATATATATATATATATATATATATATATATATATATATACTTTATAACTATTAAATAGATTATGTATTTATGTTTGTGGAAGATATGTATGTAGTAAAAAGCTCTTAATTAGAAATATAATTAATTACGTCACTTGGAAGTAAGAAGAAATAAACCGGTAGTGATCTCCCCTAAACCTTCTCAAATATTCTTATATTCTTACATGTGAAATTTCATTTATCTATCTAACACAGTACTCAAGTTATGGGCTTTTGAAAAATTGAAAGTAGAATAACTTCCTCTTCCGGTTATCGGAAATCGCTGAAAACTTGATACAGAACTACAAATTTGATATAATACTTATATTTGAAATTTCATCAACCTAGCTGTAACGATACTTAAGTTATCGTGTTCACAGACACACATACACACGCACACACACCGACAGAACTTCAAAGCCCATTTTTTCAGACTCGATTACGCATAAAACGTAAAAATTTTGATAAATCTGGATTTATAATTTTTGCCCGATGAAAAAAAGTCCTCCATACTCGGGATGTGGCGTGAGTCTTTTGAAAGAACTCGCAAAGTTAAGGGCCTCTTGACCCCTGCAGAGACGGTGATACCGGTCATGCCCGTCCCAATCTTCTTGTCCCTTTACGAATACAGAGCAAAAGAGAACTCTGAAAAAAAGCAAAAAAAAATGCGAAGGCGGCCGAGCCTGACTAGGTGTGGAATGAGAAGTTTAAACGACTAGGACCTCGTAGTAGAGAGACTCTACTCGCCCTAGTTAACTGCTCATGGGGAACTGTGTCCTGCCGAACAGTTGGAAACAGGCAGAAGTTATGGCACTGCCCAAAGATGGGGAAAGATCTTAGCTCACCCGCGAGTTACAGGCCGATTTCCCTCTGCTCCAACATGAGACTGGTAAATGCGCGATTATACTGGTACTTGGAGTTTAATAAAATCATAGATCCTAGCCGGTATTTGTGTTTGTGTTTGCGTTTATGTTCGTCTTTTTGTTTGCGTTTGCGTTTGTATTTGCGTTTGCATTTTTGTTTGTGTTTGCGTTTGTATTTGCGTTTGTGTTTGCGTTACACATAAATAAAAGCTCCTCCTTTGTGGTGTGATGGCATTAATCGACGACACTATTGCAGTTTGAATTTAACATTTTACTTTTGTTAACTTACTCTATTCTTGTCATGTAATATATTTCTGTCATCAGAGTTTGGATGATGAGAACGACTTTAATATTTCCAAAAACTTCTGGATAGGTTTGTTTCAGACTTCTGCCTTAGATGTTCCTGTTTGGGACTCCGGTCAGTATTTAAAAGTGTTGTGTTCTAAATATTCTTGAGAAAAAAACATGTATTCTTTCCTATACATTCAACCAAACGAAGTATAAAAAATAATACATTATAATTGGGTTAGAACCATTCAAATATACACTTCTGTACTTTTTAGTTGATATCTGATTTGCAAGCACACAATTTCTAACAAGAAAGTCTGTCAGATTAGGGTGACACCCAAGATTTAAAACTTCACTATTGTTCAAGATGACTTAAACAATAAAATCTTCATCTATTTACCTTCAATGTGATATCAATTTTAAATACCAAAATTAATCGGTAGCCTAAAAAAGGATTTGTGAAAATACGCGTTTGTTTTTATATGGCTATGATGCTATGATTGATACGATGGGTTAGTTCTTATGGAGTGTTATTGTGACGCGATTGACCGTTCACTGCCGTTCAGCAGAAATGTGTCGTCTGCTAGATTTCTTCCCGTTCAATTGCACGGCGGGCAAAATGGATGGGCTTAGTTAACTATTTTCTCGATAAAGTTATTTTTTAAAGGTTTTTGTTTGCCCTGCGTATTATTTTCTTAAATTAATAAAATTAGTTTAGTAGGACGTAATATATAATTTTCTATAATTAGAGTAATTTGGAGTATGTTTACAACAATTTTAAATACAGCAATTCACCTTTCGCTTACTTTTAATATGACTTATTGTTCTGCTCGATATTCTCAGCGAATAGTCAAAAACAAATGTACAAATGGCAAGTTTGCATCAAATACTTATCGTCCATTGTTGAAACTAGATCGGTATTGTTGAATAGAAAGCAAAAAAACAAAAACGATTATAAGTTTACACCTTTGAAATGACCATGAAACAATGTTAAAAAAAAACACAACGAAATCACGGTATCGTCGGTTTTTGGCAGCCTTCCTTACCATGACGACGCTTTAAAGAGTAGGTCAAACATCAAGTTAGTGAGATGTTGTTAATGCAACCCAACCCTGATATACATCGTCATAAGTCTGTGAAAATAAAGGCAGCTGGTCATAATGCTGATAGCTCAATCCCCTTTATATTTTACCTGAACAACAGATACATTTTACGTTTTACCCAACCTATCTCCTATAGACCAAATTTTTTAACGGGAACTCTTTTAAATCCGCAGGTAGAAAATATAACTCTATTTTTGAAACATATGAGATGAAGAATTCTTCTAAGACCTTGGGTAACTGTGCACGGTACAGACCACACACAGTGAAATGGACGTGGGCTAATTGTTCTAGTATAGAAAACTTTATCTGCTCATCAGGTTAGTTCTTCTTTTTTAAAGATAAAAATATCTTCCTCTATTAAGGTTCGAGAAACAAAGAAAAAAATTAACAAATAACATTGAACACTGTGCTATAAAGTACTGGTGTACCTCGAGAAACGAGTTGAACTCGTTTCATATCATTGCAAGTAGTTTGTCAAATAGCTCGTATATCAAATCAAAGTTCGACATAGACATTAATTGAATTGCTATTAATCTGTTCCGGCCGCCAAAATACCACACCATTTGTTTTTGTTATGTGTTTTAAATCAGAAAAGTGTGTGTTTACATGATACGTATGGTTTAATAACAAAGGATAATGCACAGAGGTAATAATGTTTAAATAAAGTGTATTTATCATGAAAATCAGCCGACTTGAGCTTACGGAAGATGCTGGCGGAAATGAAGGCACAATGTAGAGAGGAGATAGGCGGATGAGCCTAATTTCGATCATTTACTCAGTGCTAAAGCTAATCTCTTTCGGTCATTTTAATTCGCTTACTCGTTACACTCTTAACGCTACGCTTTATCACTAAACGTAACGAAACTTTAAGTGCACCGAATATAACTGAGCGTCATTTATACTCAGTGGCGTAGCGAGGTCGGGTGTCACCCGGTGCGGCACTTAATGGTGTCACCCCCCAGAGGCGTAGCGACCCTTCCCGGGGACAAACTTTCAAACTTTCGATTTGCAACCCCCCCCCCTCAAGTTTTCGATTTGCACCCACCCCCCCCCCCCTCAAACTCCCCCCCCCCCTCAATTTTTTCTCTCTATATATAGCTATTTTTTGCCTTGGTGTCACCCCCCTAAATGGTGTCACCCGGTGCGGTCCGCACCCCCAGCCCCCCCCCTCGCTACGCCCCTGTTGATACTATATAATGTTTTGTTACTTTCGTATAATTTTTACCACTGCTTTTCTCTTCGCATGTCTTTTTTTTCCGTCACGCTTTCCTCAATTTTCGTATACTTCCAACTAGGCTGTTAAAATAAACATGTCCATGGAGTATTTTCCCCCTCACTTTCAGAAGGTTACAAAAATAAATAAGTATCATTGAATATCACCGATGTACAATTAGTTGCAACGTATTCGGGGTGTGTCTTTCCCACGAACTGTTAACCCGTTAATCCGGTTACTCGTATCTCCAATTTTGCTCGTATGTCAAAGTAAATTTCACTTCGCTCGACAGCTCATATCTCAAAGTTTCGCATGTCGGGGCACTTTAAAAATCACTATTTTTAAGCAAAGAAATGGTTGAATGCAGATGGCTGATAATTAAATTATAAACCTTGGGATTATGAAAAGTTATATATATTGTGTTGTTTCTATAAAAAATCTCTACCCTGCAAAAATGAACCTAACGAACTGATATCAATAAACCAAATGTACTATAAATTGTTTTCAACACTCATTTTGTAACTGTAGAAGGTTTTGCGATATATTCTAAAATCCAACCTCTTAGACATATATTTGGCTCTAAAATTGAAGATCCGGTGTTTATCAAGATACCTAAGATGGCTAAAGAGTCCTTCATTGTCCTTTTTACATTACATGTGGTGCAACCACAGATATATATATATATATATATATACATATATATATATATATATATATATATATATATATATATATATATATATATATATATCAAAACAAAAAAAATTATGACTATATTAATAACTAAGACAATAAAAGCTAATTGTATTTTTTCAGCTGTCCCATCTGGAAAAAATAATAAATGTAACAAGACGTATATGTATGTGCAGAGATGTACACCCACATGTACACGTAGACGTGCATTTACACGTACCCGTACACGTATAGGCATAGGCAAAGGCATAAGCATAGGCATAGGCATAGGCATAGGCATAGGCATAGGCATAGGCATAGGCATAGGCATAGGCATAGGCATAGGCATAGGCGTAGGCGTAGGCGTAGGCGTGGGCGTAGACGTGGGCGTAGACGTGGGCGTAGACGTAGACGTAGACGTAGACGTAGACGTAGACGTAGACGTAGACGTAGACGTAGACGTAGGCGTAGGCGTAGACGTAGACGTAGACGTAGACGTAGACGTAGACGTAGACGTAGACGTAGACGTAGACGTAGACGTAGACGTAGACGTAGACGTAGACGTAGACGTAGACGTAGACGTAGACGTAGACGTAAGCATATAGAACACCATATCCTTTGTTTAAGATATTTTGTCTTAAGACATTTTACAAATATACAACCATTTATGATTTTGCATATTTTCAAAGTATTTAGAATAACATGCACATAAAGAGAAATTGTTATCTATCAAAATGTTTCTATTGTAATTAATAAGTATGCAACAAATTAGTGTAAAACAACTATGATGAAAACACTCAGTTACTATGAACACTTCTAGCTGAAGTACCTTCGCATCATGTTCTTCGCTCGATCTTGTATGCCTCTGTCGTCTTCAACGTCATGCTGGGAATTGCCATGTATGTCTTTCTTTCTTTTAGAATATTTTAAGTTAGAAAAACAAAACATGTCTTGCAATATTAGCGTCCTTAAAAATCGTTTGATAGGCTTAAAATTATGTTCATTAAATTACTTTGATATTCCAAAGAAATGATAGTATAGATAGGCTTCTTTTTAATTCATTTAAGTCCATTAGTAACACTTAGTGCAAAGTGTGAATATGTTCATATTTAAACTTTTTTAGTAGCGAAATATAATTACATTTTTTTTAAAAGCAAACCGAAAATATGCAAATAGATCCATTTTCCAGTTGTATGACATCTCATGTAGTCCCCCCCCCCCCCCCCAAACTTGTTGACTTTGACTTGTGTGTATTTCATTGTAGGAACGTTTCCATTTGTCATTCGTAAAATGTAATATAATTTGTTTTATTGACTATAACATTTCAGCTGTTGGTTCTTTATGAAGAAGAGGCGTATGGGCAGAAAGAAGCAAGAACCTACGCCGTCTTTAGGCATCATCAACTTGGATCCCATTCCCAGCTCACAACCGCTGAACGCTACTACCGCTAAAAACATAGCTAGACGAAGACCCTATAAAGCTTTGCCAGACTTGAGCATTGGCAATGAAGCAGAAGAAATGCAGTATACGGATATTGATGAGCTTCAAAACGAAATGATTGAATTGTCAGTCAAGAGTTTATGTGACACAGGGATGGTAGCTCAGGCCAAGGTGGGATGTGATGGCCCTAGAGAATCTGCTTCACAATTGCAAAACGGTTCAAATCTTCACTCCTCGTATAATCATCTGAGGATGAAAAATGGACAGTTAACTATTGTGGATTCTGTCTATGGTGGCAACAGTACCTCTGGTCTAGTGGACACTACCAACAGCGCCTCTAATCTAATGGACAATGTCGATGGTACCAACAGCGCCACTAATGTAGTGGATAATGTCTATGGTACCAACAGCGATACTAATCTAGTGGATAATGTCTATGGTACAAACAGCGATACTAATCTAGTGGATAATGTCTATGGTACAAACAGCGCCCCTAATCTAATAGAGAATGTCGATGGTACCAACAGCGCCTCTAGACTATCTGACAATGTCTATGGTACCAACAGCGCCTCTAGCCTAGTGGACACTGTCTGTGGTACCAACAGCGCCTCTAGACTAGAGGACACTACCAACAGCGCCTCTAATCTAATGGACAATGTCGATGGTACCAAAAGCGCCTCTAGACTATCTGACAATGTCTATGATACCAACACCACCACTAATCTAGTGGATAATTTCTACGATACCAACAGCACCACTAATCTAGTGGATAATGTCTAAGGTATCAAAAGCGCCTCTAGTCTAGTGGACACTGTCTGTGGTACCAACAACGATTCGAGCGCGGCCAGCGAATTGACAGCTTCTGTTTGAAATGTTGTAGGTGCTGACTGTAAGAACCAAACCAGATATCCACACTATCACATAAACTAAGAGAAATAATGTTAAAATGAAGAACCCTCAGACAAGACAGATTTAATTATGCTATTACTAGTATACGCTGCTTGACTTTTTATTATCAATTATCTAGCTTATTATCTATTTTTTAAATAATCTCAACATTGATTTATTTCAAATTCTCTCTTAAGCTTTTATATCTATTATGTATTTTTTTTCAATAAAGAAAAACTCTTATGATTATGATATCAATGGTGTTTGTACATATGTATCGTCCCAGTTATTACTATAAAAATTATAGATGCATCGTTTGATAAACAATCAATCTAGAATTAGAATATTTTAAACCATATTTCAAGGGACTACTTAACACTTGAAGAATTCATTCTCAAATCTATGGATACGAGTGAAAAAACAAAGACTGACAAAAACTAAAAACGTCACTGTATACAAGTTAGGAACCTTACAATTCTCCCGTCTGTATTTGTCAACCATTTTGTTTAATTGATCCGCTTTATTTTTTTTTGTGCATTCTAGTTCGCTTTTTACCGATATATACATTATATTTACTCGTTAATTAAAAAATTGTAAAACGCAGTGTAAAATCTACGTGTTGTATTCATTGTGTAAAGTATAATATTTCAGTATTACTTTCATATATAAATGAGTATCAAAGCATCTGAGTAGAAAGGCATAAAATAAATAAATAAGTAAATTTATGCTAGATCTCATAAGTTTATTTCAAAAACGTAAAATAAAACATTTTATGTTGTACCTAATTAACGCTTAATTCGTGTGGTTGCTATTTTAGCAAATCGAGTATTACTTGTTATAGTAATAATAAAACATGAAAAGACTACGTAAATTGTCATTTATACGCTTAAAACGACATAAACAATTTTTAGCGTAATTAATTAACTTGAGAGAGGATTAAATCAGATTCTAAAAATGATATTTTTTTGTATTAATTACAGTTTTTAAACGATATGAAACTAAGGGGGGGTTTTATGTTCTGCTTGATATTTTCATTGTCATCTGTAAAAGGCTGTTTTCACTGGGCGGGGTGGGGGGGGGGGGGGGGGGGGCAGGGGGATGGGGTAGTGTCGAATTCACAAATTATCAATTGCTGATAAGTAGAAAATAAAGCAACTAGATAGCGGCGTGTGCTACGTCGCGGGTCAGCTCGTATCCCTCTATATATAATTCTCTTCATGGGGACCATAGAAAACACCACGCAGCTAAGCCACAACCCTCATCCCCACCTGTCGGGTGAGCTGTGGTTCACCCCGAATGTTTACAATCGTTAGGGGTAGGGGCAGATAATTTAGATTTAAAAAGGGGATGTAATAACAATTTCTGCCATAACTATTCGCTGGTCAGCTCATCTATATATATATATATATAATTCTCTTCTTCGAGACGTTAGAAAACACCAAGCTGTAGGCGCGCTCCCTACCACCCCTACCCCTACATGGTCTGGTGAGCTGTGGTTCACGCTAAATGTTTACAATCGTAGAGTTGGGTTTAGTGACGGCTATTAGGGGCAGATAATTTAGTTTGAAACTATTTTAAACTTAGGGGAGGTAACTTAGAGGAGTTTACTTTCACGGGGGGTGGTGGGGGGGGGTGGGTGGGTGGGGTAGTGGTTGGGGAAAGGAGGGGGGTTATCGTCCTTAACGAGCTACTGATAGTGTTTTAAAGCAAATATTTTCAGAGGCAGCGTTGGTACTGTCGAATTCACAAATTATGAATTACTGAAAAGTAGAAAATAAAACAACTAAATAGCGGCGTATGATACGCCGCGGGTCGGCTCGTATATATAATTCTCTTCATCGGGACCATGCAAGACACCAAGACGTAAGCTCAACAGACCATATCACTACCACCCCCACCCCCACCAGTCTGGTGAGCTTTTACAATCGCAGTGACGACTAGGGGCAGATAATTTAGTATTTACACGATTTGAAACTAATGGGAGATAATAACATGTTCTGCTACCCTTTTCATTGTCGCCTGTAAACTGTCGTCACAGACGGCTGCTTTCACGGAGGCGGGGTGGGAAGGAGGGGGGAGGAGTGGAAAGTGAGGGTGTGGATAATCGTCCTTCACTAGCTACTGATGGTGTTTTAAAGCAAAATAGTTTCAGTCGCAGAATTGGTAGTGTCGAATTCACAAAATATGAATTACTGAATTGCGCGTAGAACAATACAGGTGACTGATTGATGGTATCGCTGCAATAACATTCGCCCTGGACAGTTGATCATTCTCCCTCTTCAAGGCATTCTACGGTACACGCAACAGAACTACCAAGATGCGATGGCGATTGTCCGCAAATGTGACAAGCCTGATTTATTCCTAATATTCACCTGCAATCCTGCTTGGCCGGAAATCTCTAACGCCATTTCCTATCATGAGCGACCAGAACACAGGCCTGATGTCGTTGCCCGCGTCTTTCATATCAAACTGCGGGAGTTCCTAACTGACATTTTGGAGAGGAATACTTTCGGCAATCTAGTGCCATACATTTTCGTCATTGAGTTCCAAAAACGAGGCTTGCCTCATTGTCATATGTTACTGACACTTGATTCACAGTGCAAAATAAGGACCAAAGATGACAAATATATCTGCGCTGAGATTCCAAATCCCGAAATACACCCTCGACTTTTCCAAATTGTCACTAAATGCATGGTACATGGTCCGTGTGGCACGCTCAATGCCAGCTCACATTGCATGAAAGACGGCAAGTGCACAAAAAAATTTCCCAAAGGACTTCAACACCGAGACTCAAGAAAACACACAAGGGTACCCCATATACTGCCGAAGGCAGGGCACAACTGCCATTGTTGGCAAACACAAAATCGACAATCGTTGGATAGTACCTTACAATCCCTGGCTTTCTCAAGAATTCAATGCTCATATTAACGTTGGAGTGTGCGCGTCCATTCAATGTATCAAGCATCTATATAACTACGTCTACAAAGGACACGACGCTGCATCCATTGCACTTCAGAAGGAGCCGGCCGATGGTGTTTTCCAACATGACGAAATACAAACTTTCCTTGATGCTAGGTATGCTAGTGCCCCGGAGGCTATTTGGCGTTTGAACGAGTACAGTATTTCAGAAAAATTGCACGTTATTACACGATTACCAGTTCATTTGCCAGAACAAAAATTTGTCTTCTTTCATGAGGATCAAGAAGAACGAGCACTACAAAGACAGGCCAACAAAAAACACTATGCTCTTAGCTTGGTTTGAACTCAATAAAACGGATCCTGAAGCTGTGGAGTTACATTACACTGATGTTCCCCAACATTACACATTCCAACAATCCTCTGGAAAATGGCAAAAGAGAATTAGAGGAGGCGCAAAAGTAATAGGTAGAATGCATGTTGTTGTCATTAATGACACCGAACGTTATTACCTTAAGCTGCTCCTAACCCGTTCGGTAAGCATCACAATTTTCAACCATCTACGAACTGTCAACGGCGTGGAATGTAACACTTTCAAAGAGGCATGCCAAGAATTGGGTCTTCTTAAGGACGAGAAGACATGGCATGACACTCTTACATAGGCATCTGAGATACAAATGCCAGCGTTTTGTGACAACTTTTCGTACTCATCTGTGTCTTCGGCAAACCACATAACATTCTACACCATTGGAACACGCATAAACTCGCCCTTTCTGAGGACTTTCTCGGAACATATTCCACACGCACCGCTTGCATGTATGCTCTCGCAGAAATAAATGACATGCTCCAACAATTTGTTTGTTAAAATCTCCTCCCTATTCGCCTCAAAATGTCTATTCGTGCACACATTATATCGTTTTCATACTTAACTATTAGGTGTGGTGTTACCCCCTACCCCGGTTGTTGATTTAAAATTTACATGTCAGCTAGTGAAAAGACTCAACAAAACTTGTCTCACTCTCTGAATTTTGCAGCTGGTCCCACTTAATAGTAACGATGTTTAGTTATAGTTGGTTATTAATACAACTGGATTACGGTAGTGCTATCAAATTACATGAAAGTATCACCCCCCCCCCTCAACGCTTGATGAGAACGTCAATGTTAGTTTTAAAGACTACATTCCATAAACCATTAATTGAGCTGGCAACTCCTGCAACTTCCATACCCCCCCCCCACCACCCCATGTTGCGATTCTTCTGCATCCAACAACGACAACACCCCCCCCCCCCCCCCTCCACAGTGAACGAAATAGAAGATAACATTTTGTATAGAAAGTTTTAGAGAAAAATGTATGAAAGAAACACTGGATAGGCCTTGGCAGTTATGTTATTACATATTTTGCCGGATATTATTAGGCTAATATTATCAACTCAAATAATGAGCCTTCTATGAAACCTAATATATGTGTTAGGGGTATAATGTAGGAGTATGAAATGAATACAACGGAACAGTTATTTCTTTTAAAGAAAAGTTTAATTTACATTTTTTATACTAATGTTACAATCAAGATGTTAACAACTTACATAAACACTTCACTAAACAGGATGACGATAAGAGGTGTGCGTTGCTTGTGCATAATAAAACTCGTTAGCAGAAGAAATAACTAAACAAGGATAACATTCTAACAGGAAAGAAAATGAAGTAGCCATCCACTCAACATGGTCGTTTTAAAATTTCTGATCGTAGTCACATTGTGAGACAACTGTAAGCCAGGAGGGTGAGTTTTACTGTCTATCTTACAATTTAAAAATCTCTCTTTAGATCATACAAAAAATAATATAGGCCTATATTAACTTTTTTTTCTTTGTTTTTCTTTGTAGATTTTTTTACAATTATTTTTAAGTAATCGAGATTATTACTATACATGAGACGACGATGTTTTGTGTATTCCTACAGAGTTCACAAATGCAAAACACGATGCTGATAATGCTTCTGGTATCGGCTACTCTAATGAAGGGGCTACACTCTGTACCGTGTAATGGAACAGAAAAATTCCACACAGAAATACACAACGACACATGCTACGTCATCAGCTTAGAAACAAAAATTTTTAATGATTCTCTCGAATTCTGTAGAGATTTAGGGGGATATCTCACTGACTTGGAGGAAGATAGGACTTCATTTTTTAAGGTGAATACATTCTGTCTCTTAGCTTGTATTGTAAGATGTTGGTACCTCTTGCTACTCACACACAATGAAACCGAGTGAATATCAAATTTGACTAATTTTTACTTAATAAACGTATCGAATTCACATAACTAGTTAAACATTTTACTTAGTTGATGTGATTTCACTTAACTTAATACATTTGAGAAAACATTTTTAAATCCATAAGTAAACCGTAATCCTCTCCTCTCGTCCCCACTGCATGGTACCGCTATTGCCACGAATTAATCCTCCCCTTTAAAAGACATCACACAGTTCAAATTTTCTTCCCTTCATTTCAACACATAATAGCTAAGTCATGTTTAAACTAACCTCCTTTCTTCACACTTCGCTTGAGTGATGTCTTCATTAAACACTCACACTTATAGAATTTCAAAGGTATTGCTAGACTATAAATATATACAGTACTGACAGCACTTTCATTTTATTATTTTTATTCCTACTCAAAACGGAGGTGTTTTGCGTTAAAGATCTTCACATCTTCATCGTTTCATAACATTTTTTTTAACTTAAGTAGGGCAAGATATTTCCAATTTAGTATTCAAAAAGGGGTCTGCGTGGTCAAATCGGTAAAGCTCATGGTTGCTAAACCGAAAAGTCTCGAGTTCGGGCAGATGAGGCTCGTTAGCTGGGAACAGCCATTCTTCTAGTTGAGACAACTCCAAAATCAAACAACTGCTGCCTTGTAGTTTGTTCTTGGTTGGACAAAGGCTATGGAAGAAAATACAAAACGAAAAGCAGGTTGAAATCAATGGCCTCAATGGAGCATAACCAGTTGACACGTATACATAACTGTTTTGGAGGGGGCCCTTTCCAACACTAACATTAAGAACGAAGAAGAAGTAGAAGTATTCGAAAACAAAAATCTAGTTTTGAAGAAATAACTTACTAATTCGTATCTGAAGAGACGGTATGCATTAGTAAAGAATAAGTTATAAGAACATTTAATAAAAATAAATGTAAGTCTTAGTCTAAATGGTATTTTAGCTAACTTACTATCACCAAATAAAATATTAGACGCTTGTTGCTGACTTTTGTTGTTTACTGCATTTGTAACTGTCAACAGGGTTTGGCTGAGAACAACAATCTCTATAACAAAAACTTCTGGATAGGTTTGCTGTGGGATTCTACACTTGTTGCTCCAGTTTGGGACTCTGGTGAGGATTTAAAAACATCCATTTCAAAATAATCGTTTAAGAGCTACTTGTCTCTTTATTATGTTGGTTTTATTGTTTTATTTAAAAGCACTGAAACTTCCATAGCTTTAACCAAATGAATTGTTTAAACTATTTGGGTTTTTTTTTGGGGTCAAAATTTTTAAAATGATCACAACTATTGTACATAGTTCAAGTTAACATAAAACACTGAAACAATTGGTATTAAAGAAACAATTTCAATTTCAATGTATTCAATACCGGTAACAGATGCCTTTTTTTGCATTGGCCGTTTTAAAATAAACAAAAAAACAACAACGTAAAAAAACATTTTAAAAAGCAATTGTGTAGTAAGGACAGCAGTAACAGCACTAAAAATGTGGAATAAAGAAATACTATTACCTAGTTATAATATCAAATGAGATAAAATAAGAATAAAAATAGATGAATGAGAAATGTTGCATTTAATTTAGTCAGTTAGGGAGGTCATAAAATAATTGTTTAAGTTTAGTTTTAAATATATATTCAGATCTAATTAGTTCTATTTTATTAGGAAGATTTTTTTCTACAAATTAGAACCAGAGTAGGCGAAGCTAAGTTTTTGGAAAAAAAGTTGTATATGGGATCAGTAATTAAGACGACGATTTAATTTTGTGTTAAAAGAAAATATGTCTGATAAGTAAGAGGGGGCTGTTTCGTGGAATATTTTATATAAAAAAATTGGTTTAGTATATATTATCTTTTTTTAAAGGAAGTATATTAGTTGTAATAAAAGAATCCACACTACTAGACAAGCCAGTAACCAGTTCTATTGCCCTTTTTTGTAATGACAGTAGAGGACTCAATTTTGTTATAAAGCTGCCGCTCCAAACTACAGAAGGTTTTATCTTTGCTAGTTGAAAAATTGTCTTTAATAGGGACATTTTTAGAAGATAAATATGGTCGGACCAGGTGAGGTTGTGATCTATAATCAATCCTAGACATTTGTAATTGTTAACCTGTTCAATGTTTGTATTGTCTATAGTCTATAATGATGCGTAATGCGGTGGATGGAAGACGAAGGCGTTTCAGATGAGTAGTAATGTGCATTGACTTCGTTTTATTGGGGGGGGGGGGGGAAGTTTCCTTTTGTTCAATTGTGTCCAAGAAGCAAGCTGATTGGCACATGTTTGAAGTTTGTATCTAAGTGAGTCAGCACTTTCTGCAAGACATGTAACGAAGTATCATCAGCGAACATCTCGCACTGACCTGCGTCGATGTGCAATTGAAGATCATTAATGTATAATGAAAAAAGTAAAGGACCTAAGCTTGAGCCCTGGGGAACCCCTTATATTAACATATTTCTGTGATGAGATGGTATTAAGGTGAAACACGTGTTGACATTTGTTAGATAAAAATGAGTGAAGTAACCAAACTGTAAATTCGTGGAATATGTAAGGAATTAGTTATTTAAGAAGTTAAGTTAAACTTTCGTGGGTTTTATATTTTATATGAATACATTTTTTTCTATATTTATCAGAAATGCCAAAATTGTCGTATAGTCTGAGAAATTGTTGAAACTTTTGTTTCTTACTCTTACATCAATGCAATCCCATATAATAAATGCTGGTATAGAACATGTTTCAAGTCGTAAAGAAAATTAAACTTATAAATGCATTTATTTATAGGTTTCCAATTTTCGAGGACAGCCATAAGTTTTATCGAATTTTTAAGTACTTTTTAAGACTTTTTGTTAAAAACAACTGCAAACTGTTAAATATACTAACACATAAAAAGAACAGAAGATTAAAGAAAAATAGCATCGTAAAGTATTTATTTTAATTATATTTCTTTTTAATGCATATGAGAAAAGTGAATTGTATACTGTTTGGAGATATATTTGCATATTAATTTCCCATTACATGCAGGTCAAACATATACTGGTAGCAGAAAAATAGTTTCTATGTTTCTGATGGGAGACTGTGTACGGTATACACCTAGAACAAAGAAGTGGGTTTGGAAAAATTGCTCTGAAGCACAAAACTTTATTTGTGCCCTAGGTAAGTCCTTTCTTTATTTAACTGTGCAGCCAGCTGATGCTAGATGGAAACGTCAAAGTAATAAAAATAATAACACATATTTAGAATTAAAATAAAATAAAACTATTAAAAAACTACTATTGTACTATAATTTTAAATACTTTTTATGACACATACATCGAACTAGTTATTATTTAAAATTTTAATTATTTTTTTCAATATTACCTTCAATTTGTAAAGAGTCATGCATTTCAGCTCTTGAATTGTAATGGAGTCACCATCACCCTCAGGTGTGATAATCAGTTGTTTTTATTGCGACAATGTACTAAGTGTAAAAATCAGAACAATTAATTCAAGTTGTTTACCCAACTCAATGAATAGCTGTCCCCGCATAGCTAACATAAGAACAATCAGAAAACAGCACCTTCGACTACTAAACAGAGAGTACACAATGTTAAAATTACATAATTGCTTTTTTACAAAGTAGATATACAAATAAAATAGATTGAGCATTATATATATATATATATATATATATATATATATATATATATATATATATATATATATATATATATATATATATAATGGTTAACGCTCAAATGCATAAGAAAAAAAAATAATCTTTACCATGTTTACTTTCATAACTATTGTAGTGTTTGTTTCGTAATATGGTTTTGCTATTTTTTAACAATAAATACAGTTGTATAAATTATAGTTTTAAATAAAAAGGAAATTAAGTGAGAATTTGGATATAAGAAACTGTTTGCCAGCTTTGGATAAACGGAAATCTTCCATCAACAATATTTTAAATTCGTATTTCATTATTTTAGACGGTTTTGCTGACGATTCTAAAGATCCATGTGAACAAGTCTGCTCAATGATCAATTCAAAAGGCACTGTCATGATGACAACTAGAAAGTCCTTTACTGATATCAAGAACACATCACATACGACGACATATAAATCAGCGGATCCAGATGAACACAACAATAAATCCAGCATAGACTGTGTTTATATTGGGAAACAAAATGTCAATTTTTCAACCAGCTATTTATCGGCCACTACAAATAAAGGTAATTATATATATATATATATATATATATATATATATATATATATATATATATATATATATATATATATATATATATATATATATATATGTATATATATATATATATATATATATATATATATATATATATATATAGTGACAGGACAAATGATTTCAGGACAAATGATCTCAGGACAAATGATCTCAAGGACAAAGGATACAAGGGCAAAATATATTAGGTCAAATGATACCCTGGACAAATGATCTCCTCAGACAAATTATATCAGACAAAATATCTCACAGCCACAGCATAATTTAATTGTAAATGTGTATTGGACGATTTTAGTTGATCTGAACATTTTTGTTTTGACTGTCATATGGTTTGGTTTTGTTTACTATGTTTAAGATTGTTTATAGGCCTACATAATAATTGTAAGAAATGTTTGCCATATAATTTGTCATTTTGCACTAAACATTTTAAATTAAGATTACTACTATAGTATGCAAAGATTAGAGAATTTTTTTTTTCGATAGACAACGTAGGTGGGCTTGCCAAACATGAGACAATTCTACCATGTCAGGTTGACGAAACTAGATGAAATTGAATGAAATAACAATATAGACACACCTTCGTAACATTCGTCCTGAGATCATGTGTCCTGTCACCGTGAGGGGTGTTGACAGAAAGTTAGTTCACACGTCTAAAAATACATCATTGTTAACAACTGAATGTTTTTATAACGAGGCTTCTTAAATTTCGTTTCTTCCGAGACAGCAGCAGCGCGCGAGATGTAGGCTACGCCAGTACATAATAAAAAGTATCACAAAGTTAATGAGCGTATCACAACTTAGTAACGATAAAGTACATATCCCGATGTAAACCTGTCCACTATTTTTTAGGTAATTTATCTTACAAATCATTTTGAGCATCTTGTTTTAGCAATTATTTTTTAATCTTTTGGTAAATTGTTTTGAAATAGTATATCAATTAACATTAAACTTCTGCACACCCGACATGTACCCTCTCAATACTAGACCTGTTGAAAACTTAGCCGGAAAATTTTGCTTCAGAGTAGAACATGACACAAACATCACTAATAAAAGAGAGGAAAAAAATATACGTAGATGATGCGATGATTTTATCATAATTAAGCTTATGATGATAGTGCATGCAACACGCAGCCGTTAGCTAACGCCACGAATCTGATGCCATTGCTCCACCAGTCCCGAATGATTTTATGATTTATATATATATATATATATATATATATATATATATATATATATATATATATATATATATATATATATATATATATATAATCAATTATACAATTGCTCTAATAACAGTTCATCTAACGCTTGGCTTGATCATTTAAGTAAGGATTGTTTCTCATCATTACAAAAGTCTACGTATAAAGAATGTTTTTTATTTATTTTGAAATGATAGATTTCCTTTAAAGTGTAATGTATTGCACATACAAAAACTGTACATTACCGCAAAAATGAGTAATTCATGTACCTATATTTTGATACATACTAAATTACAATTGTATCCTCAAGCTATCGGAGTTTTAGCAACCGAAGACGTTTTGTTAAAGAAAAACTAACGGCTATAGCGTTTGTGGATAATCTCAACGTCGACAACCATCCCATGTCTGGTCCTTACTCTGAAAATGGCGACGCTCCTGAAAACGAAAACGAACAAATTTCTACGAGACATCATCAAGATGTGTACATCAACGACGGTTTGTCAGAAGAGGTTTACTACGATATTGATCAAGCTCACGATGAGATAGCAGAAGCAGAATCATATGCCGATGGAAGAACTGAGACTCCAGATTATTTAGTTGTTTATTAGAAGATTGTTCGAAATTAATCTAAGCTTAAAAATATAAAATCCTACTTCAATCAATTGTAATAAAAAAAAACTAAATTTTTATTGCAGTAGGTTAAAAAATCGATGTTCTTTTTTTTATTTCACTCACTACAATATATAGTTCTTTCTCATATTTTTATAAAAAAACTAAAAATCTATACTGTATTTTTAAATCTGTCGATTGAAATTTACCCACAAATTGGTTTTAAGTTGTAATATTTTAATGTCAAAGGAGTTATCATCTATTTGTGCATAAACTATTTTAGTCTTGTAAATAGCCGTTTTTTACTATTTTGATGTACCAAAATAATCTTTTGATATAAAGTGGTGTTCAATTCTTATTTCATATATAGTTATTCTTATGTGAGATGATGTCATGCATATGTTCTTAATTTTTTTTATTAAGGAAAGAGATGTTTCTTTTGTAGAGCAGTTTCTCTTTTTTCAAAAATAAATCTTAAATCTTAAAACTCTTAATGAATTACCAGTTTTATATGCTAAAACATTGTCTCAATTATCAAATCATCAACCAAAATAAAAATCATTATGAAATTCTACTTGATAACAGATAATATTAATTTTTTTTGGGAAAACTTACTTTGGCATATGGCTTCTCAGTATTTAGTTACGTTTGGGCAAGGTTTATTCGGACTGTTGTCTCAATTAGAAACGTGTGAGTTGCTTTCTAGAACTGTGTTATTTAAACATTAGCAATGTCGGCACTATATTTCTTGGTCTTAATTATTTGGATGTGGCTAAGATTGCACTAAGACCCAGACGCCCAAGGGTGTACTATATAAAAACGTTTAGTGTACTTTCATTATCCTCTGCAATGTTGAGGTAGAACATTCCACGGCGACGGCCAATTTGTCAGAGTCATTGTAAAGTCTCTTTGAGGCCACTGGCTACATACTGCAGTGGCCTAGGTGCAAACACCGAATCGATCAAGTCACCCATTTTAGTACCCCGCCGAATTTCTAGTGAAGGACGCGCTTTAAAACGAATGTAGTAATCATGGTAGTGCATGGGGCGTTTTGGATCAGGCGTACACCGGGCGCAAAAGGACGCCCTTAGCCCTGAGTAGATGTTTCTGGTTCGGAATGCCCGATGATTCAAGTAGTGCCCCATGTTTTTGTTTTTTTTTTGTTTCTGGACGCCCAATGAACGGTCTCTATGTGGTGAGGTAGACGCGGAAGAACTTGGAGTGTCCAACTTGAAGACTTCGCAGAATAACTGTTGATTTAATTCATACCCCCACCTACCTTTGTGGCTCTTCCAACGGCAGGTCTCCAAGTATTATGGTAGCACTTGGGAAACTCGACACGCCCTACCGTACAATAACTCAAGGACTCCGTCTTACTACCAGGATCTGGAACGAAACTTCGTGATTTTTGTTTTCTAATTTTATCTATTCCTTCGTCAAGTAACAAACATAAATACAGGCGATTTAGTTACGTTCAAAATTACTCAGCAGCTTTAAGAAAATGTACCGGGAAGGTAAAACGAGCGAAAGATCACATTTTCGTCATATTTAATTTAACATAGGCTATTCGTAACGATAAGAAGATTAAACCCAAAATACATAGGCCTAGATTATTAGTCAAAATAACACCAGATAAAAAGCCCAAACTGATTAAGTGTATTAAGTAATTCCGATAAATAAATGGTTATTCATTATTATTTTTTTTAAAACTACTTTAGAGCTATATCTTTATTTTTTTTGGCGATATAAATGTATGTGAACATCTCCTATATAGCTATTATTTGTAGCTCTTAATATAAAAAATCAAAATGTTCATTTCATCATATGCTTGAATTAAAAGATATGTGAATTGTATTGTATTGACATTTAATAAGGGGTTCGGCGTGGTCGAGTCGGTAAAGCTCATGGTTGCTAAACCGAAAAGTCTCGAGTTCGAACCCTCGGGCAGATGAGGCTCGTTAGCTGGGGACAGCGACTCTTCTAGGAGACACAACTCCAAAATAATAATCATTAAAAAAGTTTTTAAAAACCCACGTTTTCTGATTGAACTAAAAAGTAGAAAATAATTGCTATACATCACAATAATGCAAGCGATCACTCTACTATAAGCGATGAAAAACGTGGGGCGCCGAAGTAAAAGTTATATTACTATTGATTAGATAATACTATTGACTTTTATTAGGGAGCTTGTAGAGAGTCAACAGTATTAGAAACTGTAAGAAAATCACGGCGCCCCACGTTTTTGATCGCTTATAGTAGAGTGATCGCTTGCATTATTGTGATGTATAGCAATTATTTTCTACTTTTTAGTTCAATCAGAAAACGTGGGTTTTTTTAAACTTTTTTAATGATTATTATTTTCTACTTTTTAGTCTTTGTCTGTTTGTTTGCATTAAAATCTTGCTATCGATTTTATCTTTTCACTTTTTTTTTGGGTAAACGAAGACAACTCGTAAAAAGACAACTCTTAAAAAACACGTTGTGTGAATACGTTACTGACTAGAACACATAGATTTGAACCCGTGTCGAGTGGGATAGCAATCGTGTGCCCAACCACTCGACCATATCGTCTCCCCCATTCTGGCCACCATTTGTTACGGTTGTTTGTACACAAACACCGCGTGAACACTACTCAGTAAGCAAAGAGGGAGAGTACCGAACCTTGTTTTCATCAAATTACAGTTACAGGGTTATGTCCCCTTTTCCCCACGTTTTTACTACAATTATATAGCGGTCTAAAATGCTCAATAAAATGTTTCCATGGATCAATTTAGTAATAATAACAATTGAATATTCTATGGTCATTGGAAACAAAGCTTCCCTGAAAATTTCAGCGCGCTAGCTAACTGGGAAGTGCTCGAAATATCGATCGCAAGATTTGATTGGAAAACCAAACAAACAGACGCGAAAGCAAGTTAAAGAAAACGTGGGAATTAAACAACTGCTGCCTTGTAGTTTGTTCTTGGTTGGACAAAGGCTATGGAAGCAAATCCAAAAAGAAAAGCAGGCTGAAATCTGAGTCAATGGCCTCAATTGTTGAAACGTAACGCTTAATTGAATTGGAGGCGTGGTCGAGTCGGCAAAAAACTCATGGTTGATAAATTCGAACAAAGTCTCGAGTTCAAACCCACTGGCAGATAAATCTCGATCCCCTTCAACACTAATAATTAAGAACGAAGAAGAAGAATACATTTAATATATTCCTGATGTCATAGTCTTGGGGAAAGTTTTATAATGCAGCAGCTTAATCATCAGAAGATACATGCGATATAATGAACAGAAATCTACGACATGTCGTCTCTTTTTCAGACACATCAACTACTGAACATAATATTCACACATAGCATACTAACATTCACGCTCAAGACAAACTTACGCAATGAATATCCATAGTTCTACAAGACCCGCCTTAACAACAATAGCCTACTTAAGAAATAGCTTACTGAAATATTTATCAAAACAAATGGCAAGCGATCCACAACTTCAAATTCATGTCTATGAAATTCAATTCTCATTTTGGAGCTACTGACCTAACGTTCAAGTAGATGTTACTTGTCACATATAGAGTAGATTTAAGGAGTAGATGTTCACAAAAAACATGGTGTCCATGGAAAATTAGGCTATGTTGCCTATTTAAACGTTTAGTGCATAATAAAGCTAAATTTTATGTCGGTTAAAGCTTTAACGATATGTCTGTTATTTTTTGTTATTATGTGTTGTCGGGGCAGTTACATTATTTAATACTTTGATGTGTATAATAAATATCGATAATGAACCAATCATGAAGCTTACTATATTTTTACAGTGACAAAATAACGGTGTCACTTGTGTAGAATAGTATAACACCTTTTTAAAAAAATAATGTTTTTAAAATTGTGTATTTACTTTAACATTTTGTTTCACCGCAGTTGCAATAACATTGTTTAAAAACGTATCTAACGTAAACACTTTTCCAAACAGGAACAAGATTAGAGATAACCTATTAAAATTCGCAAGCAGAAAACATTTCGTGGTTGATAAATATATGGCTAAAGAAAGATATCGTTCAAACAGGAAATATTTCAAGGGGCGTAGCCATTGGCTCATCTTCAGCGTTTTAAGATTGCTAGTTGCAGTCACATTCTGAATCTCTTGTACGCTGGATGGGAAAGTTTTCTTGTCCGTGCAACAGTAGAAAAAAATAGTGTTAGAGCGCAATTTAAAAATACTAATTGGCTTTAGTTATTTTTGAAATTATTTAAGAATAAACGAGATTATTACTGTACAGAAGACGACGATATTTTGTGTATTACTACAGAGTTCACAAATGCAGAACACGATGTTGATAATGCTTCTGGTATCGGCTACTCTAATGACGGGGCTACACTCTATACCGTGTCCTGGAACAGAAAAATTCCACACAGAAATACATGACAATACCTGCTACCTGATCAGCTTAGAAACAAAAAGTTTTAATGATTCTCTCAAGTTCTGTAGAGATTTAGGGGGGTATCTCACTGACGTGGAGGAAGAAAGGCCTTCATTTTTTAAGGTAAATAACTGATTTTACTTACATTTTAGAACCTGTATTGTGTGATGCTTGATATCCTCTGCCGGAGTTTATTTATTTTAATTTGATAAACGCATGAAGATTCTAATTAAATAATGCGTTTGATTAATCTGAATCAAGTATATATCGGGGAGTCAATTTTAAATCCGTCAGTAACGCCTCCACCGTAGTTCCGTTTAGTAAAAAAAAAACAATTTATTTATTAATTTCATTGTCTATACTTCGTCTTTGACGGAAAGCTGCAAGTAAAATTACAACCACTTTTACTGGACTGCTTACATTCAAACTTTTCACACAGATCAATATTTAATGACAATGCATTGTAACACAATGTATATTTTTTCGTCTAGTTACCGTTTAAAAAAATAATCAATATTCTTTAATAAAGCACTAGTTGTCCGCTATGTTATACACACATTGCTTGAGCTCAATTGGTGCACAATCCTTATTTCTATGAGATTCTTTTTTATTTAAAACAAAATTTATATACTATCAAATTTAGAGGAGATCACACCCACTTTGTTACATAATAGCATTAAGAACTTAAAATCGTTATCCTTTTTTACCTTTCTTATGAATTAGTAAGGAATATCGTATAAGAACGTTTAATACACCTCAATACAAGTCACAGTTATATCTATGTTTCCTAATTTATTATCACCAAATAAAATATTAGACGCTTGTTTCTGGCTAATGTTTTTTACTGCGTTTGTCACTGTCAACAGGGTTTGGCTGAGAACAACAATCTCTACAATAAAACCTTTTGGATAGGTTTGCTTTGGAATTATACACTTCAAGCTCCATTCTGGGACTCTGGTGAGGATAAAAAACACGCATTTCAAAAAAATAATGTTTAGGAGCTAGTTGTCTCTGTATCTTGGTTATATGTTTATTTTAAAGCATTAAAACATTCATAGCTTCAACTAAAAGAATAAATTGAACCAGTCGTTTTGTTTGTGTCAGAACATTTGAAATTATCACAACTAGTATGCTTAGTATAAAGCTACAATAAAAAGCAGAAACACTTTGCATTAAACAAACAAGGAAATAAAGTGTTTATAATTCAATTCAACTTACCGTGGGTTTTAGAATTCGTGTGAATACATTTTGTTATCTTTTGTTGAAATCCTATCTCTGTTACAGGCTAATTATTCGATCATGTAATTGAGAGATGCCAACGTTGTAGAATAGAAAATAATTCAAACTCTTAAGAAAATAAAACCTTTAGTTTTAATACATGTATTTTTAATAGGTTTCCAGTTTTCACAGTCAGACATAAGTAATGTTATTAAATTCTAAAATAGTTGTTTTGAGATGTTAGTTATATAAAAAAATATTATATATATATATATATATATATATATATATATATATATAAATATATATATATATATATATATATATATATATATATATATATATATATATATATATATATATATATATATATATACCAAATCACACACAGAATCGATAGTTAAGGGGATATGCTACGTTTATTTCTATTTTTACAAGTTAAGATCTAAAGCCTTTTGAATACTTTTACCACGTTTTTTCACATAAAACTAATTATTAAACAGCAAAAAAAAAAGGGTTAAAAACAATTTTGGTTGTCATGGAAACCCGAAAAAACTTCCGCCATTTTGAATTTTTGGTACTACTGAAAATGCTAAGGCTGTTTTGTTTTTACACTTATAGCAATCAAATTTAAATTGCTTATATTTCAGTATATATTACAAACTTTTATCACGACAACTTTCAGAAATAGCTACTGGTCAGAATTTTACAAGATCTAAAAATCGGACCTTTTTTAGTATTCAAAAGTTGTTTAAATTTGCATATTATTTGCCATAAACTTTTTTTCTATGATAGCCATCAAAATTCTGCCGGGACAAAAGTTTTATTTCCGCATGAAGAACAATTACTGAAAAAAAACACGAAAAGTAAGTCACGAAAGTACCATCTCTATGTAAATTGTAAAACCGATTGTAAGTTTTGGGTGTTTTCGAGATGAACATACGATTATGCTATTCGATAGGCCGCCATAAATTTTATTGTACACAGTGTAAGCTAAAAATAGAAAAACTAGGTCATGGGCTTTAAATTTGCATTGTTATTTAAAAACTTGATCTGCAAAGTTTTGTAAACAAATAGTTATCGATCACTAAGTTACTGTACAGCCAATCAATATTTGTCTTACGAAAGTGAAACATCCGGTTATAACTTAGGCTTGATTAAAATAAATAGAAATATAGCCTTAAACTCAACAAATTATTTTCAAGTTCCCTGGATTTGCAACTTTTATAGCATTTATTCTAAAAATATAACATTTCTAAATTAATTTTAGGCTTAAGTGTTGTTTTTTTTTACGGTCTAAATCTAAAAAGCACGTTTTAATTCCATTTCAACAACATTATGGAAGGAATCTCCTCAACTCGCTGGTGTCCATTGGGAAAAATGTTTTTTTTTAATTAATAGACTCATTAAAAGTGTATTTTAAATACATGACATTATTTTTCTCATTTAAGTTATTATTTTCTTAATACAAAAATGGACAAAGTATCCAAAAGTGCAAGAAATCCATTCTGACGAAAAACCAGGAATTAGTTTATTTTCGTACTTTAGCATATCCCCTTAATGAAATATAGAATCATGACCTGTTTGCTTTAAGCAGCTTGGTTCTATGCATAAAAGAAACGTGAAATTTTACACTGTTTCAAAATATATTTGCAAATTAATTAACTCTTTCATGCTGGTCGATCATATACTGGTAACGGAATTATGGCTAAAAAATTGGTCTTTGGAGATTGTTCACGGTATACACTGATAACAAACACGTGGCCTTGGAAGAAAAATTGCTCTGAAAAAGAAAACTTTATTTGCGCCCTAGGTAAGTCCTTTCTATTAAGTTAAAATCAAATAATAAAAATAATTACCGTTGCAGTACAATGATAAAAAATATTATATTATACATAAATTGCACTTGTTATTATTTTTAAAATAACAAAAATATTATACATTTTTTATTTTAATGAAAAAAATTGTACATAAAAAGACAAACAATGTTTAAAAGATACTCCTTAACAGATGGAATCAACCTATACTAGTCTATAGAATTATTTTGCACGTTAGTACTGACATTGCTTTCTCGTTTATTTTTATTTTCCCAATATGACTTTAACTTGTAAAGAGCCATGCATTTCAGCCCTTAAATCAGTTTTTATTGTTTCGACAATATACAAATTGTGAAAATCAGAGTGAAAAGTTCACGTTGTTTATCTAACTCAATGAATAGCTAATTCATACACAGCTAATGAGATAACAGCACTATCGCTACTATACAGATATAACACAATGTTAAAATTACTGAATTGTTTTTCTTATTTACTTTTTACGCTCAGTTAATTCGTCATCGTACAAAAAAAAATGATACCGTTAATTTGAATTTGTTATATTATCTGAGTAACAAAACACTTAAATCTGATTTTAAGCAGAAAGAAACCCTATTTAAGTGGCAAATTCCATTCAATATTATAAAATTAGATGCAGTTAAGACAAAAAGGCATCTAAACGTTTAATAGGCATACGCTAAAATTTAGATTCAAAACCTCCCACTGTAATAACGTATGAATACAAATACAATTTTATGAGCTATACATTATTAGTTAACGCTCCGAAGCTTGAGAAATAATTTAATCTTTAACATTTAATCTGGTTTAGCAATTTTTTAAACAACAAACACACTTGCATAAATTATAGTTTTATATAAAAAGGAAATTAAGTTAGAATTTGGATATAAGAAACTATTCACCTAATTGGGATAAATGGAACTTTTTCCATCAAAATTATTTTAATCTCGAATTCTATTAACTTAGAAAATTGTACCTACGCTTCTAAAAATCCGTGTGAACAAGTCTGCTCAACAATACAATCAAACGGAACTGTCAAGAAAACAACATGTTTAATTTGATAACTATTGTAGTGCTTGTTTTTGTAGTCTTGTTTTGCCATTTTTTAAAACAATACATACAGTTGTTTAAGTTACAGTTTATACAAAAAAAAACTTAAGTTAGTTAAGTTTAAATATTTGAAAATGTTCGCCAACTTGTTTTAAAGTGCACTTTTTTCCAAAAATTTTTTTTTTAACTTCTATTTTATTATTTTTGAAGATTTTGCTATCGCTTCTAAAAATCCGTGTGAACAAGTATGCTCAAAAATCCAATCAAACGGATCTGTCAAGAAAACAACCCCGGCTAGAAAGTCCTATGCTACCACCACCTCCCTCAAGTACACATCACAGGCGACGACAAAAAAACCAGCGGCGGACCCAGATGAGCGCAACAATATCTCCAGCAAAAACTGTATTTGTATTGGGGGACAGAATGTCAATTACTCAAACAGCACTTTATCTACAAATGAAAGTAAATTAAGTATATATATATATATATATATATATATATATATATATATATATATATATATATATATATATATATAGCTTTTATAAAAACAATTACCATAGCTTACTAATTTAATGTATTAATATAAAATACAACCTCCAATGTACATCTTATTTTTAGACGCTCTATTTTTGGGTTAACTGGAGCGTTTATGATTAACTATCTAAATATAAAACTTCTTCTTCTTTCTTCTTCTTCGTTCTTAATTATTAGTGTTGAAGGGGATCGAGATTTATCTGCCAGTGGGTTTGAACTCGAGACTTTGTTCGAATTTATCAACCATGAGCTTTACCGACTTGACCAATTTTTAACCTTTGTTAAAACCAACACAATTAAGCGTTACGTGTCAACTGGTTATGCGCCATTGAGGCCATTGATTTTTGCCTGCTTTTCTTTTTGGATTTGCTTCCATTGCCTTTGTCCAACCAAGTATAAACTACAAGGCAGCAGTTGTTTAATTTTGGAGTTGTCTCTCCTAGAAGAGTGGTTGTCCCCAGCTAATGAGCCTCATCTGCCCGAAGGTTCGAACTCGAGATTTTTCGGTTTAGCAACCATGAGCTTTACCGACTTTACCAATTTTTAACCTTTGTGAAGATGCATTGCATTTATCAAGTTAATACAACTTAGCTACAACCTCCCCCCCCCCATCACCCAGCTTTAAAAACACAAAATGTAAAATGTTTGTCCTCTTTTATTTTAGGTGATGAAACTTTGAAGTTCGTGTTTTATTTGATCACTATGCCTTCTTTATTCATTAACGTTATTATGGGAATCGTAGTGTAAGTTTCTTTTATATAAATAAAATACATTCCACTAGGAAAAAAACGAAAGTGATCTCGCCTAAACTTACTCGAAGATACTTATAGAATAGTAAGGTGGATGGCACTTTCAGTGCAATTGGGCTATAGTTTTATAGACGTTTATGAAAAAAACCGCTCTTTTTATTTTCAGAAAACAAAAATGAAGACCAATATTCTTTATGAGATTGAGATTAAAAAATTAACAAATTCTGAAGGTTTTTGAGAAATCAAAAACAAAACGTCAACCCACAATAATATAAATGACTATTTTCTGCATTATTACGCAAACCTTTTAACCTTATATATATATATATATATATATATATATATATATATATATATATATATACATATATATATATATATATACATACATATATATATATATATATATATATATATATATATATATATATATATATATATATATATATATATATATATATATATATATATATATATAGATTGCGGTTATAAACTTTGAATTTTATTTGAGAAATCAAAAATAGCGTCAAGTCATCGTAAATCACTCAAAATTTCACAGATTTATAGAGATTAAGATCTTATACCTTTGTATGAAATTTCTTTTACTTAACGGAATCATTTACTTCAATTAATTAATCAGTGTGGTAATGTAATATGGTGTCATATTAACTAATTACGTATATAATTTGGTTTTATTTTCTCTAATAATCATTGGTAGCCTATGTTATATTTTAAATGTATAAGAGTTTTAGCTATGTGGTTATTTCTTTGTTTTGTCACTAATATCGTTCAACGTGTAGTAAAGCACATTGAGTTTTGAGCTATAACTATTTTATAAAAATATTTTCTCAAAAATGTATAACATTTTAGTAATTAATGTTCTCTATTTCACGTGTATCGGATACCGATGGCTAGCGACTTTGAATTTAATTTACAAGCGTAAACGTATAGTTTTTTAAATTTTTATTTGATTGAATAATTATTATATTTTGACCAAAAAAATTGTAAAGCAAGGTAAATGTTTTAGCGGCTTACTCAACACAGAACTTAATTTCTAGTGAAATGTTTTGAAAATATAATTTTTTTAAATTCAATTTTTTTTAAATTGGGACTTTTCAAGAAATTTTGTGGCAAAAATACGCTCAAAATATTGCAATGAAAGAAGTTTCACTATTTAAAATCGTCCAAAATCCAAGATATTTCTAAAGTTTTTAATTTTTTTCATCTTTTTTACTTTCTCGTATATATGAAGTATAGAGAAAGTATTGTAATCGTGCACAAAAATAACATGAAATTTTGACAGTTTTCACCGTTTTACTACTCAGTCCTTCGTCACATCCGGAGTATAGAGGACTTATTTTAATCAGGCAAAAATTATAAATACAAATATATAAACGTTTTGACGTTTTATGCGTTATCGAGTCGTAAAAACTGGACTTTGCAATTCTGTCCGTATGTGTGTGTGTCTGTGTGTCTGTCTGTGTGTAAACACGATAATTTGAGTACCGTTACAGCTAGGTTGATGAAATTTCATATATAAGTATTTTATCAAAATCGTAGATCCTGATCAACTTTTGAGCGATTTCCGATAGCATGAAGTGGTACTTTTTCTACTTTGAATTTTTCAAAAGCCTATAAGTTGCGTACTATTTTAGATAGATGCATGAAATTTCACACGTAAGTAAAATATCTCTACCTTCTGTCAAATTTTGAGTAATTTCCGTTCACCGGAAGAACTAATTTACGCTATTTCCGATTTCTCAAAAAACGCATGTAAATTTATAAAGTACTAATAATATCCCGCACTTTTATACACATTTTATTAGGCGTTCACTTGGTGGTCTAGCGGTAGAGAGCTGGACTGCTAACCCGTTAGTCTCGAGTTCGAATCCGAGTTCAAGTCAGTAGACCGTCCCTGAGTCCACCCAACTCTGATGGGTACCTAACTCCTGTTAGGGAAAGTAAAGACGGCTGGGCATAGTGCTGACCACACTATCTCTTCATATGCCGAGGTCACAGAAACAAGTGAACTCTACTTCACCTGCCCCATAGACCGTCAGGTTTGAAAGGGAAACTTTTCACTTTTTTTTACAAGATTCTATTCTATTATAAAAAGTTTAAGTAATTAAAAATGGATAACAAATATTTTCAATGTCCTGAGTTGCCATCCCTCGTAATTTTATATTAGAATATACGAGAAAGTTTAGGGGAGATTTCTCCCGGTTTATTTATTATTAATGTTATGAACTTATCCCCAGTATTTAGTCATTATAAAACTGTTTATGCTTAACATTTATTTTTGTCAGCTTCTGGGCCCTCACCAAGAACAGGCGGCTCAATAGAGAAAAGTCTGGTGTCGTCATGCTTAACGTGGACCCCACCCACACGCCCGACCCCCAGACTCTGGACACTAGAGCTGGTCAAATGTCCCCCAGAGTTGAAAATGACCCAAACATCAACAATGATACAGAGGAAACGACATACTTCGATATTGATCAGGTTCAAAATGAGATGTTGAAAGCTTCAGAGTACGATGGTAGTGCAAGCAACACAACTAACGCTCAAGTTGAATCTGATGATAAGGCTCCATCGGTTCCAAAAGTTTCACGCCTAAATTCTGAGTATAATCACCTCCGAGTAAATATTGGAGAGCTAACTAAGGCTAGCACCGTCTGTGATGACGAAAGCATTTCCGGAGTGATGAAATCCGTCTATGGTTCTAACAGTCCTTCCAGCGACAATGTCTATGGCATTAACAGTCCGACCACTGAAAATGTCTATGGTATTAACAGCCCTTCCGGAGACAATGTCTATGGTATTAACAGTCCTTCTAGCAACAATGTCTATGGTATTAACAGTCCTTCCAGCGACAATGTCTATGGTATTAACAGCCCTTCCAAAGACAAGGTCTATGGTTTTAACAGGCCTTCCAACGACAACGTCTACGATATTAACAGCCCTTCCAAAGACAATGTCTATGGTTCTAACAGCCCTAGGAGCGACAACATCTTTGATGCCAACGGCTCTTCTAGTAACTACGTCTATGGTGCTAAAAGCCCTTCCGATAGCACTGTCTGTGGTGCTAGCAGTGCTTTCAGCAACAATGTCTACGATGAAAAACGCGCATCCATTGTTACCAGTGAGAGTGTAGGCCATGTTTAATGTATCGCATGGGTTGGCATGATTAGATTCAAAGCATCACTTTACCAAAGTACACTATATAGTAGAATATATGTAAAACAAATTTTTGAACTTGAAATATCAATTTTAAAGTGATTTTTATATGTATATGCTAATTTGATTCAGTTGATTTATATTACTAGTCATGTAAGATAAAAACCAGCTTTTACTTTGAAGAATATTAACTTTTTAACATCACAACTATTTTTTTAATAAACGTAAATTTATTATTAATATATCATTGTGTTATTTAACTTTGTGCTGTCTACTAATTATTGTAATGTGTAGAATCTATTTAGTAATGTGTAGAATATATGTGTAGAATCATATGATAAGTCATTGCAAAAGAATTTGCACATTTCAGAAAATAAACAAAACTAAAAAATGTATTCTCGAAAGTTTGGGTAAAAATAGATTGCAGTTACAAAAAGCAAAAAAATAAAACAGACTCTAAAACAATTTTCATCTGATAATAGAAGAATAATTTACATAAAAATGTATTTAATTTTTGCTTCTCAAAACTTGTTTCTATTCCATGATGTTACGTGCACAATTTGGTTCGCTCTCTATTAATGAAACATTATATATTTATTCTAAAATAGCGTATTACAAGCTAATTAACGAATTCGTAGCTATAATATACAAACTATACTTTACAAGTTCCTTTATGAAGTATGATCTGCCAGTAGTACATTATGAATAAAATTATTTCATGCAAGAGACCACATTTAAAGTAAAGATTCCTCTTTAGAGCTAGCAATTCATTGGGTAGAAGAAGTAGAGTTCATATATTTCTTGTCCTCGGCAAATGAATTGATAATGTGGTCAGCCAACTTTATTTTCCATAACGTTAGTTAAATGAGCATCAAGGCTGGATGGAGTAAGGTACGTTCCATGGAAGAAGCAGTATTCAAAATCGAGACTCTTTTTAGGAGTCTGAAGCTCTGCGTCTAGGCCACGCCGCCGTAATAGACGCCATATGAAGTTTCATTAATATAATGTTGTGCTACAATTGTATAAAAATAGTGGTTCTGTTTGGATTGGAGTATATGATTTGGGCCTTGTGTTGCTTATATAGAAACTGTAGTCAAATAGCTAAGTCATTGCCAAGAATTATATTGATAACGCAATATGGAATGGTCAAACGTGACGCAAAAATTTGTGATAATTGAAGCTAGTGCAAAACCTTGCCGGAACGGCAAATAAATTTCTCGTTTATTTTAATACTCGTTATTAAATTGTTAATAATGTCGTCTAATAAGTATGAAAATAAATTAGGGTAATCGTTCTTGATTACAACGGTATTTTTAATGCTCTCAATAAATCTTTGAAAAATCTACATGAAAGAAATCATAAACATATAACAGATAATTGATATATGTTCTGCATAAATAAAGCCATATTTTTATAAACGTGGTTGTGAAAAGATAAAGCTGAAACAGGAACAGACATGAAGAGTTTATCATCTAGCCAGTGTTGAGTACTGTTTTACACTTCCGGGTTGTTTTCACACTGTTGTCTCATTCTGAACTTGATCAACATCAAAGTAAACCATTTCTGGTAAACGGTCTTTGACATATACCTCTTGATGAAGGCCTGTAAGATTTTGTTCGTTTTCAGAATCGTCTCCACTATCAGAGAAAGGACCGAACATGGGGTTGTTGTCGACGTTGAGATTATCCACAAAAGCTGTAGCCGTTAGTTTTTCTGTGACCTTACGTCTGTGGTTTCTACCATTCCGATAGCTGGAAAATAAACATTATATGCTACGGTAAAATAGCTTCCTTTTTTAAAAGATGTTTTTATTTCTTTCGTGTATAATAAAATTCGCAATATTAGAATGTAAATAACATATATACGAAAATGTGTATGGAATTCATAACATTATTTGATAAATAATGTTTTCTCATTAAAGTATCTAAAAACATGTATAAAAAGTAAATCATAATTAAAGTAACTGGTAGGAAAAAAGTATTACACAGACGACAAATTTAGTGTGATTTATGTTTTAGTGAGGTTGCTCTAAAATTTCTTAATAAAAACGTAACATTCATTCACACTAGACGTGGAAATATTAAGGAACAATCCCTACTTAAAAACTCCCTGTATGATATTGGTTACCACTGAAGCTGCCATGATCAAGCCAATTGATAGCTGACCTGTTCAGAGGCATTTGTTCAATTATATATATATATATATATATATATATATATATATATATATATATATATATATATATATATATATATATATATATATATATATATATATATATATATATATATATATATATATATATATGTATATATATATATATATATATATATATTCCTCAATATGCCTCAATAACAAGGTTTACTACACAAATATATATATATATATATATATATATATATATATATATATATATATATATTCCTCAATATGCCTCAATAACAAGAGTTACTACACAACTATAGTTAGCATTAGAGTGTAATAGAAAACTTACTGCTACTTACTTTCCCTCTCCTGGCGAACAACAACACTAGGTGATACAAATAAAATATACACACAATATCGGAATAGTATCGTTTAAGAGTAAATAGCTTTTTAAATCGTCGTAGTAAACAATTGCAAAGCGTAACATTGCCACAAATGCGAAAACATTAATGAAATATATAAGAAAATTTAACAGAACTTTGGTCACACTCAACATACTATAAATCTACTAAAAAAATTAAAGCCAGCAATACATATTAGACCTAGACTTAGTCCTCTTTGCTCCTTAAGGAACATAGAGCTTCAACCATTTCCTTTCATTTCATTAATTTTGCCGTCGCCCAAGACATCCCTGTTGGCTTCAGTTCTTTAAGAAGACTCCGCTTCAAGGTCTGTCTTTGGCGTCGTCTCTTCCGCTTTCCCTGGGGATTCCACTCAAGCAGTACTTATTAATCAATGTTAAAATAATTGTACAGAATCACAAATAGTATTAAAACCTTACTTAAAAATCGTATGACTTTCATAAAAAAGCAAATTACTAAAATGAAACCTTTATTTCAACCGAAATGTAAAATTGTTTACCCGGGTTTTTGAAGTTATCTATCCCTACCCCACCCGGTCATTATCTCCCTGATCATTTATCTCCTATCAATTACCAGTCACCACGAGAAATTCTACAGGTCTTAACAAAGAAAAGTGAAGAAGGAAGAGAATCCCCTAACACGTATATAATAATATAATAAAACCATATACCACTCCTAACACAGTGATCAATAGTGCTGTACTATAATGTAACACTTTAACAAGTATGGAAACAAAGAATAATATTAATGATAACTTACTGTAATAGCTTAAATGTTTAATTACAGAAATGCCAAATCCATAAAAGAAAATTTGTATTTTAAAACTTACTATTTTAGTTATCTTCTTGCTTCTTTCGACGACCAGACAAATAATAATAATAATGACGATAAAGAGGAAATTTTTTCCAATGATTAAATCAATGATCCAGCCTCAGCAGCTACTGGAGGGTAAAATGTGGTAACACTTGAGTCAGATGAAAATATGCTTGTAAATCAATACATTAATTTTATAGTTTGAAAAGTATCTTACATTAATGGAGCAATTACAAAAAGATTTAAAATGTCTAAACTTAATGGTGCATGTTGCTTATCTCACTAAAATAAGCTTTATCTTCTCAATAAAACAATCTTCCCAGTCAGCACACATATATTGGCCCAATATTGGCTAAACATTGGTTACCAATATTGGCTGCGTCATAGTTCACAATTGGCCCAACCTTGGCAGTGAGACTTGGCAAGATATTGGCGCTCTATTGACACATTATTTGCTATATCCCAGCTACACATGGGCCCAACATTGGCTATATCCTGGCCCAATATTGGCTACATCTTGGCCCAATATAAATTGATATTATTATTTACTTTGAAACAATGTAAACTTACAGTTATTAAGTATATGAACATTTAGTGATCTTCTGGTATTATTTGTTGAAGTATCGAGAAGTGGAGACCTTAATATTTATTAAAAGATTGATATATCTCCAGCGGGCTGATGATGCACACACAACACCTGGAGACCTGAAAATAAATGCCATTCTTAGTTATTAAATATAATAATAAAATGCATGAGTAATACAATAAATTAAAGCAGATTAGATACTCCATTTTTAAGACTATTAAGACTAGGCACTAATTGTGAACAATGATACATCAAAATCAAGCCTAAACCTACAAAAAACTCCAAAAAGTATAACATCCTTTTATATATGTACATCATAAGAATGTCTGGCGTGTGGACAAATAGAGCAGGTGATGTAGCCTACAATGTCTCTGTTTATTTGATCTCTGTAAATAAAGAGATTTTGTAGTCAGCACTATGTCAAGCCACTTTTTTATTTTCATATTCTAAAATCGGGAATATATCAGGTAAGGTGAACCATTGAATGTACAACTAACTTGGCTTTATTTTTATGCAATAGTGTCCTCGAACATTTGACTAATCTGTCCTCTATATGAATATGTGAGTAGTATTGATCAATAAGTAGAGCTTACTAATAGTACCATCTTAGCGCTGTTCGTCGTGAAATTAAGTGTTGATCTGATGCCACCATGCTACAATCAGAAACTTCGCGCAGCTTACTGCTTAAGATATTAAGATTAGATGTAATTAGACAATCAGAACTTTAGATTTAATTTAGTTTAGATTGTTTTTTCTTTGAAAACATAGATCTAGATCCTAAACTATCATTTAGATTATTATAAAATTATAGCCTAATGCCAAAATAAACAGAATATAGACTCATTACCTCAAATAACCTACCTTTTATTTAATGACATCTAAAGTGTCTAACAAATGAATACGCGTTTTCCAGATTCTGTATAAATATAGTTATGCAGCTTCTATGGAACAAAAATGGCTGGAGTGGGCCTACCTGTTTGACTGTGACTGGATACAAAGTCTCTTGTTAAGAAAAATTGCGAAGGACCGGTATGCTGGCTTGCGAACAGTAGGAAGGAATGTGAAGGAATGTTACCAAATGGAACAATGGGCGAGAGGGACCGGCAGAAGCGCATGCAACGTAGTTTGTTATTAACGGTATGTTTAAACTAGAGCATGATATTAAAAGATAATTTATGTTAGTTAACATATACTAAGTTTAACAAGCATATTTAACTAAAATGTCTGCAGTGAATACATAAATCAGTGTAATCTTGGAAGCCAGAGTAAAAACGGTTAAATATCAAGGTATTAAGGGATGCACGCATGTACAAATCTTGGCTGATCCTTGCGTAAGTTTGTCTCGTGTTTCGCTAAGATAACAATGTTGAGCCGATATGGACCCAATCTTGGTTTCACATACTGTGTTAACTGGGTTGCCTCACTAAAGTATGCTTGATGTACTCAATAAAACAATATTATCTTTTAATATAAGCTTGATGTCACACACTTACCCGGGACAGTAACAACAGGTTTAAACGTGGTTACCACGTTAATGTCTATAATTTTTGAGTCATGTGAATGATACAAAGTGACTATGTATAGCCCCAAAACTTCTTTGAACTGGTCTTCCGACAGTTCACTGGTGTTGATGGCCCTTTGTTTGACAAAAGGTATCTGGTCCAGGTTATCATACACGGTACCATTGTGTTCCCATCTGTAAGTAAAATCACTACATTTTATAGGGGCTTTTTTTCAAACAAATATAATTTTATTATTATCTAATTAAAGAGAGTTGAGCTGATTTAATCGATTGAATTAGTGAATCATTTTGCTACTATCCCAATTTCACCACTCGACGTAGTGAATCATATAGCTACTATCCCAATTTCACCACTAGACTTAGTCAACCATTTTGCTACTATCCCTATATCACCACTAGACTTAGTCAATCCTTTTGCTACTATCCCAATTTCACCACTAGACTTAGTGAATCATATAGCTACTATCCCTATTTCACCACTTGACTGTCAACCATTTTACTACTATCCCCAAGCTGATTTGACCTAAACAAAGCACTTATAATTTCCTAAAGTAGAATCCCTGTCTTCGGCCTGGAACCACATGTGGCTAACTGTGAATTTTTTAAAGGTTTAATCAACTATTTGATACAACTAAAGTTATATCTAGTAAAATATATCTAATAATTCTAAACAAAACTATGCTATATAATTTTAAAGAATAATTTTTGTCAGAGATTTAGAAATATATTTTAATATAAACAACCCACTTCTGCTTGAGGGTCATTGAAGGGTCAGTTGTTGCAGTTACAGCAAGGTCTATGACATCTCCGTGCTCAATTTCTTGTGGTGTCACTGGCTGTTGTATAACTTTGATTGGCACTAGAAAAGATGTACAATTTGTAATCCAAATGAAATGCTAAGAGAATTGAAACAGAAAAAAAACTTAGAGAGGCATAAAAATACAGAGCTTAAATGTGTTATTATGTAAACTACTTTTGACTGATCAGTGATATTTTTACAGCCATCTCAAGAAAAGATAACAACTAACATTCTTACATTCAGATAAAGAAAAGATTACACCTTATGTTCTTTCAGCCAGCTCTAGAAAATATTACAACTTACATTCTTTAAGTCAGGTAAAGAGAAGATTACAACTTACATTCTTTAAGTCAGGTAAAGAGAAGATTACAACTTACATTCTTTAAGTCAGGTAAAGAAAAGATTACAACTTACATTCTTATAGCCAGCTCAAGAAAAGATTACAATCAACTTACACCCTCAAAGACAGATAAAGAAACGATTACAACTTACAGATAACTGTTACACATCCATCGCCCCAGATCCCTCCTTCAGAGTTTTCAACGTAACACTGCACACAGAGAATATCTGTATCTTTTTTCACATTTTTTACAGTTAGCTTTCTGTTGCCATCTGATGCCACATATTTCTTTGGATCTAAATGAAAATGTATGATTTAATTCAAACTTTTTGTTAAAAAATGGAAATCAAATAATATATTGTATAAACAAGAAATGATGTACATAAAGAAAAACTTTTTTTCCGTTCCTACCCAAGTACCCACCTGTATGTAAACCTGTACGTATGCCATTGATATACCAAATGGGTTCTTCTGGTTGCAGTTCAGACGTAACTGATTTTGCATTACAGTTAAAAACAGCATCTTTTCCTTTCAGAACAATTATATCACTAGGTGCGCCACCAGCAACAAACATTGGTGGACCTTAGGAAAGAACAAATCTATATTAAATTATTTATAGTTCATTCTGCCTACACAGTCGAGTAGTAAGAAATTTAGATACTGAGAAGTAAAATGTTTGAAATCTTGATGCATTGTGTCAAGATTACATTTTTTATTATTGGTTTGTAACATTACAGATCTAAAGTTATCTTAACAGAAATGGAGTATAATATTGACAAACTGACATCATTTTGTAGAAGTGCACTGAAAAATAAAATACTTTACCAGTGACGTTTAAAAACAGCTCTTCTTTTTTTGATGTACCAGCACCATTGCTTGCTTCACACTTGTATATCTTTTCATCGTCTTCTGAAACTGTGCCTATTGTCAAAACACGGTTTTCATGAGCAAACCCAAATTTAGCTGATCTCTGAATCTGAGTTCCATTGTCAAAGTACCACTTGATGTATGGAAGATTCTGACTTTGTGGATCACTAGATACGTGTGGAATTGAATAAAAAAATATAGTTTAACAAAATGTAAAGTAGTTTATATAAATATTACTTTTGTTACTAAAAAGTTATTTTTAGAACAATACTTACTATCCAGAAAACATGCACTCCAGCTTGGCAGAGAGATAGATTTTAACTTTTACTGGACGGTTACTGTACATAAGTTGGGGGGCTATTTGCTGTGGGTCTGAGAACATTTCACTCAATTACTTTAAGAAACAGCATTTTTATTTAAAATAGATTTTAAGTATACGAAACCATTACATTGCATACATTTCTAGAAAATGGTCTCTTATTTTTATCTGAGCAAGATATATTCTAGAAATTAATAAGGTATAAAACTTACTTGGTTCAGAAATGACTTTTAAAAATTTCTTGTTGGCACTTGGTCGTCTCAAAGATAGGCCTTCTATTGAAACGCCACACTTGTAGCCTTCTACTAAATTTGTGTCTGCCGTTTTCACGTAAGTGAAGTGAAGATTGCCTAGGAATAAAATGTTATATTATATTGAAATCACTAGTATAAACAAATATCCAAACCGAAATTTCTCCTGAATGCTTAAGAGATTTTTTAAACGTCTTAGAATACCAAAACGGTTCCATGACAAATGATCTCAGGACAAATGATCTCAGACAAAATATCTCAGACAAAATATCTCACGGACAAATGATCTCAGGACAAATGATCTCAGGACAAATGATCTCAAGAACAAATGATCTCACGGACAAAAGATACCAGGACAAAATATATCAGGACAAATGATACCATGGACAAATGATCTCAGACAAAATAAAGTTGTCCGTGAGATATTTTGTCTGAGATATTTTGTCTGAGATCATTTGTCCTGAGATCATTTGTCCTGTCACCACCAAAACCTATGCCTTAAACCTACCCTCATTATCAATGAAAAGGCGGCCGTTATCTCTATTCACTTCTTTCATATCTCTACCAATGTGCCAATTAAAAGTAATTGTGCTTCCAACAATATCTCCTTTCTTATCACACAACAACACTAGATATGAATTGGCTTTGGCTGTATAAGTTTTTTCCTCATCAGAAAAGTCATCAGCTCCTGATTAAAGTGGAAAAAAATATAAGAATGTCACTTTGGGAAAGTCAATGTATTTAATTAATTAGCCAATTACCACAAGTTATAAAAAGGCATCACACAAAGTTGAACCTACGTGAACGGAGCACTGTGACTGGAGGAGAGAAACTAACAGCTTTTATTTTTCCTTGATTGAACTCATTTGATGCCTTGCAGATGAAAGTGCCTTCTTCTCTTTCTGTGAAATCAGCTAATTGAAGAGTTCCTGTAGCACTGTCAACATAGACTGGCTGAGAGGAATCTGTTGTTATATCTGTGTCACGGCCAACCTGAAACCAGCTATATCTGGAAGAAATTGTTTGATACATTTCAACAGATTTAGTACTTCAACTGATGAGTCAATTTAAAAGAAATTGTTTGATAATTCCATCAGATTTAGTACTTCAACTGATGAGACAATTTAAAAGAAATTGTTTGAACCATTCCATCAGATTTAGTGCTTCAACTGCTGAGTCAATTTAAAAGAAATTGTTTGTTACATTCCATCAGATTTAGTACTTCAACTGCTGAGTCAATTTAAAAGAAATCGTTTGCTAAATTCCATCAGATTTAGTACTTCAACTGCTGAGTCAATTTAAAAGAAATTGTTTGATACATTCCATCAGATTTAGTACTTGAAGTAAATGTTGAGTCAATTTAAAACAAATTGTTTGTTACATTCCATCAGATCTAGTACTTCAACTGCTGAGTCAATTTAAAAGAAATTGTTTGATACATTCTATCAGATTTAGTACTTCAAGTAAATGTTGAGACAATTTAAAAGAAATTAGTTGATACATTCCATCAGATTTAGTACTTCAACTGCTGAGACAATTTTAAAATATTCTAGTGTATGAAAAACCTTTTACTATTTCAATAAAAAATAGAGAAACTAAGACAAATTAAATCTTTAAACAGTTGATAATGATGTTCAAACTAACATTGAACCATTTTTTATAAGTTTTATAAAAAAAAAACAATAATGTAATTAGTTTGGCATCGATCACAGAATGAACTTCAGATTAAATCAATTGAATCCTACATAGTTAATTATAAAAGTAAAGTTCTTTTTTCAAACCTAAAAGCTCATGTGGACTTAATCAAATACACTTAATTACTGGTTCAGATGAACTCAATAAAACATACATAATAACTAGTTCAGATGAACTGAATCAGCATACTTATATGGTTCAGATTAATTGAACCAACATATACTTAATAATGGTTCAATTGACTTGAATTAACATACTTAATTACTGGTTTAGATGAATGAAACATACATAATAACTAGTTCAGATGAATTAAAGCAACATACTTAATGACTGGTGTCCCTGAAGCCACACATGGCACACTGAATCTGTATGTGGTTGCATAAAAAACTTTTGGAGCTTCTGGATTAGTGATATCTGGTGGTCTACGTACTGCAAGAAAAAAGATAATCATGCACTGAAGAGATGAAGTAAAAGATACACAAATAAGCGCTGAAAGAAAAAAGATAAACAAATATGTACACAAATACACACTGTAAGAAAAAAATATACAATTGTATGGAGAGTATTAGAAAACTAAATTCATTCTTAAATTAACTGCAATGTTTATACATAAATGTTCATAATGTATTCGTAAATAATGACTAATGCAGCTTAGGAAAAGTTTTAGAACTAGATAAACACTTACCATCAAATGACTGTGAAAGTGATGACCTAATAAACATATGGATAAAAAATAATACTAATGGGACTGTGCGCTGCATGATGATCCGTATATCAATTCAATGATATTACCCAGGTCCTTGCTTGCTTAAAATGTGTCTGTCAGAGGAAAAAAATCGTTTAAGTATTCATTTAAAATTACAGAGAAATAAACTTTTAAAAAGGAGAAAGACTAGTGTAAAGCTTTAATGAAATGTTAAGAGAGTTGTTGCAGAGTATGAGAACTGTATTGATGTATCAACCACTTAATGGAATAACAAGAATTATATCGGTACTGATGTTTATTTGACAATAGTGCAGAAGAATCATTGATGTACAAGAAACATATTGATATAAAAAGAATAATATGAATATACAAAAAACATGGGACTTCTTATAGCATGTTTTTGCTGTTTAATCTCTAGAGACTTTAGTTTAGTCGATCTGTGTTAAGGTTAGTCAGATGTAGCGGCTAGATTGTAGCCTATTATCATGTAGTGTCAGGGGCGGAACTACCATACCGCCAGACCCCGCAATGCGGGGGCCCAGGCCGTTTAGGGGCCCAAAATCCGACCAAAAAGCAATGACTTTGTATTCCAAAATTACGTTTTCGTGCACCTTAATAATGGTTTTGTAAAAAAAAAACTACTACTGAAGTGATGTTTTACAGTAGCTAATACAAATCTACATAAGCTTTAGTGTGCAAGATAAACAAACATTCAAACCACTTCCTTGAGTTATTTCCCTTTTTTAAATAGTCAAATAGAAGTGTCCATAAACTCCTTTTAATAGTTTTGTACTACGCAAAATTGAAAAGCAATTACTTCTCTTAATTATTATTTTTTAAAAAATACATACTAAAGAATGACATAGTATAAAAAGGAATTTAAAAAAAAAAATAATATAAATTTAAAAAAAACATAAAAATAAACATAACACGAGAAACCATTACACATACAAAGCTTTCATGTTTCATATACTTTTGACCGGCGTGCGTATGGGAAGCTATACGGCCGGCATCAAAAGTGACACACAGATTTGCAAAACAGATTAATGCACTTAAACACAAGACATGTTGTTGTAATTTGTTAGAATTGAAAATAAAAGTATTATGTATTTTTTAAAACAATGTGTTTTTTAAAAACTAGATTAGGCCCGAAATGAGTATCCTACGTTCGTATTTTGTGTTTATATATATATATATATATATATATATATATATATATATATATATATATATATATATATATATATAAGGGGGGGGCCTAAACAAATATTTTGCGGGGTGGCCCTTTTTTTCTAGTTCCGCCACTGTGTAGTGTGTAGGCATTAAGTTAGAGAATGGGGATATTCAGATTATCACTTTCGTGGGCTCTATGCTTTACGACAGCTGGAATATTCATGCGACATTTCATCCTGAAGTTAGTCACTGTTCTTCTATTTGTAAAATCTATTTGGTGGTGGTTGAAGAACAACAAGGTGTTGTAGTAACGGGCGAGAGGGGTGGCTTCCCTGTTTTAATGATGAGGTGTATTGAAGCAAAGCGTCATTAACCAAGGTACATAACTGTGACAAAGTTAACTCCATGAGAATCTCTAAGGTGTGCAGGTGTGTAGCAGCTAGTCATAGCCAGAGTTTCTTCCAGGCATCTCTTCGGGGGGGCACAGCCCCCCCCCCACCCCCACCCGAATGAAGTCACCCCCCCCCCCACGAAAATTGTTGTCTGTTCCCTCCCCCCCCCCGCCCCCAAATTTGGAGTGCACCCCCGGAGAAAAAAGTCTGGAAGAAACACTAGTCATTTAAATTTGTAGGAGCAACGAAAAAACAAAAGATGCACAATTTAATTTAACCCAAGAGTAATCTAATTAACTGCCACTGGGAATTGACCCCAAAACTTAAAATGGCTTTCAAATATTGGGAAAGGGGGTGATGATATTGTGACTACATCAATTAATAATGCAGCAGTAAACAGAGAAACGGTAATGCAGATGACGGGTTGAATCAACAAATCAACAAACAGGTATTTCAGAATGCTTTGGTAAGCAGAATTTGTTTTCACGCCAAGGTTTAGACCTATCACGTCCGTTGATTTAGATGGTTGGACTGGGGTCATTCGAACATTTGACATCGACATGTAGGCCAATTAAGTAATATCAAGAAAATAGTGATCGTTTGATCCAAAATTAGCATCTAGCTTGTAGCTGCCAAGCCACGGCAAGGTCAAGGCCCCAGATGCCCGAATGCAACAAACGCCTAAATGGACACTTGCCCGAATGCAACGAATGCCCGAAAACCATTTGTCGCATTCGAGCAAGTGTCCACTCGGGCATTTGTCGCACTCAGGCAGGTGTCCATTGAGGCTAGTGCCCATTCGGAGAATAAGCCTTCGGGCAAGTGTCTTTCGGGAATTAGTCGTAGATCCATATATAGATATGGGTTTTCATGTACTACAGCGTAAAGGTTTTCATATACTACATTGACCAGATTTACATATACTACAACGTGTAGGTTTTCATGTACCAGAGTATAACAGTTTTTAAACAGGCTAATACTTTGAGATATATACTGATTAAACATAAGTGAAAAATACTTAGAAGAAATAATTAACGACTCACTAGAAGAATGACATCCTGATTCCAACATCGGTAGAATGCTGCGTTGATTCACTCAATCACCGTTATGTCTCCGCTGGGTTAAATAGCCATCTGGAATGACCAAGACAATGACTCAACGTCCCACTTTTTGTAAAAAGGAAAACTGCTCAGAAACCGACAAGGAAGCTGACTCGTAATCAAGGATGGCGCTACTTATAAGGCGAACTAGGCGGTCGCATAAAGCGCTATCAAGAGGGGGGCGTCAAATGTGTTTAAAAAGTCCTCAAAAGTATGAAAGAAACACGTGATTGAGGTTTAGCGGCAAAATTAGGAAACAGGTCTAGATTATAGAGGTAGGGTTTACGTTTAGTCTCTATGATCTACTATTATTCTTTTAGACTTTTTTTCTCCCCGGAGGGGTGGGAGCACTTGAAATTTTCCGGGGGGGGGGTAGGGGGGAGGAGGATTAAATATTCCGGGGAAGGTTGCGGACACGGGTAAAAGTATATTTTCTATATGAATTCTATGTCATTATACGGGGCGTAGACTTTCTGAAGAGTTGTCTGAAAGAAAATCTAAATGTCCTTTTCACTTTTGTTGGGATTTGTCAACTTAGCTCTTAAAAGATTTTTCCACTCTAATTAATTACTGATTTATCCGGAATGATCATTTTTATCTATAAGTATTTTGCTATTTTTTGCCTTGATGGTTTAACCTGGTGCGGTCCGCCCCCTCCCCCTCGCTACGCCACTGAAACAAGCTGCCCGAAACATGGGTGTCAAAGGATTATGTGGTAATGCAGAGACACCGCTACTGAAATACCTACGATGTATTTCACGCAATATGTCTATACAATTAAACTTTAGCTCACATGTGGATTCAACTTGAAATTTTTAAATGTCTGACGATGTATCATGTACGTGTGGTAAAAATTCTTTTATTTGTAAATATAGCAAAATGTATTTTACTACTTTGAGGTATCCATTTTTTAATATAATATTTTTCATGTTTTTTATATAATATACAAGTATTTTTATTAAGCATTTGTCATGCATGTGTTATGAAGAAAAACTTGTTTTCTAGAGCATCTTCTCAGTTTTAAAAAAAAAATTATTTATAAACTACTAACGGATTTTTGTTTTCAAATTTTCAAAACATCAACAGCGAAAAATATATTTAGAAATTTAAATTAATAATATATAAAATTAATAATTTTTTTTAGCAATCTTTCTACTTGGACATTTTGTCCCATTTGGGCATTTGTCCCATATCAGATCGACACAAAACTTTGGCATGGCGGCAGGGCGCGATTCGCAGGGGGGGGGGGGGGGGGGCAGACTCGAAGAAAGTCTACAGGCCCCCCACCCCTCCCGGAGAAACACTTGGTCCCAATCCAAGGCATAAACTTTGTGCATTTATAATATTTGAAATGACACTCGGGATGTTTTAGATTTAAAATTGTCTCAGTAATAAGGAGGAAATTAATCTAAAGCTGCGACTTACGGATACGGCCGATTACTCACCAGCGTCAAGCTGAAAAAGTGGAATGTTCGAGATAATTTCAAGTGGAGGTTGTAGATGTGGAGTAAGTTGCGAGTGACTACACACTTTAAGTGTTTTACACTTACTAATTGCTTTCACTGGGGAAAACATGAACCTTTAATTAATTTAATTTTAATTTTAAAAACTGAAACTTTTTGTTTAGTAATTATAATTTTTTGTGGCAATGTAAAACATTTTAAAATGTCAATGAATTGCTATCAAATGTATATCATGTTTGGTTGTAAAAGAGCAGGCCTATATATTGCTTGGTTCCATAGAAATATTAAGTGTGATGAATGAAGAGTGATGTTGTTAAAATGGTGGCTTCTGAAATACACTCTTATCTTTACTAGCAGCTGTACAAAGTAAAACACAGCTCACGTTTTTTTATTTTACTACTTTAAGTAACAGTCAGCTAAAAATATGTAATTTATGCTTTGAAATATTTTCCAGAAAGTTTGTCTGTTTTGGTTGCTACTTTAAATAAAAGTCAGCTAAAATATTTTACGTCTACCATGAATTATTTTGTAGATTTGTTTGTTATGTTGCTAATTTACATAAAGAAGGCAACCACCTCTAGGCAATGCTAGTCAGAGCTAGGTGGACGCAAGAAGGCCACACTCTAGAGGCAATGTGTATTGCAGTTTGCTGTACAAACTGGGCAAGTGGCAAGGATAGTCTCTTGAGTGGGGGATCAATATATATATATATATATATATATATATATATATATATATATATATATATATATATATATATATATATATATATATATATATATAATATATATATACATATATATATATATATATATATATCACATTTTAATAGTCCTGCGCTAAAATCTAGATTAACAGCCTACATGGTAATTCGTATAGAAATAAAACCAGTTGATTTATGGGCCTAAATATATAGTTAACATCACAATGCTTGAGAAATCATTTAATATTCAGCGTGTTTAATTTCATAACAAATTTGTTTATTTCGTAGTCTGATTTTACAATTTTATAAACACAAACGTACAGTTGTTAAAACTAACGTTTTTTTTTTTATAAAAAGAAACTCAAGTAAGACTTGTATTTTATTATTTTAGATGGTTTAGCAATCACTTCTACAAATCAGGAGCCATGTGATCAAGTATGCTCAAGAATAAAATCACAAGCCACCGCCAAGACAACACCTGCGACCAAAAAGTCAAATTGTAGTAACAACATCACCACCCGCAAGAACACATCACAGACGACGACACAAACAACAGCGGACCCAGATGAACATAACAATATCTCCAGCAAAGATTGTATTTGTAGTGAGAAACAGAATGTCAATTTTTCAACCACCTCTTTATCTGTCACTACAAATAAAAGTAACTATATATATATATATATATATATATATATATATATATATATATATATATATATATATATATATATATATATATATATATATATATACATGAATTTAATAGCAATTATAAAAACCTTTTGGCACTAATTACTAATTAGAAATATTAAAATAGCATGCAACCTCAAATGCACATGTTATCTTTTAGACGATCTATTTTAGGTTACCTGGAGCTTTTATGATTGAGTATAGTATATACATAAAACAATTTTAAAACTAAGGGATAAGCTTGGTACTTTTCTGTGTATCTTTGTTACAAACCACGTTGTGAAAAAACAACAAAGCTCAAATGTGTCAACTTTTATTTTAACAGATGAAACTTTTCAGCTTGTGTTGGGCTTGATCACTGTGCCTTCTTTAGTATTCAACGTCATAATGGGAATCTTGTTGTAAGTTTATTTAAAATAAATAAAATACATCTCACTAGAAAAATACAAAGCGATAGTGATCTCGCTTAAATTTACAGGTATATTCTTATATAAATGTAAGAAGGATTACTCTCTGAGTGTTATCGGGCTAAAGAAATGTAGAAGTTTGTGGTCGTTCAGTAACGATGCGTTTTTCTAGAACTAACTGGCCAAGGTGTTTACATCCTCTGTATTATCGTCTATAACAGGGGTCAGCAACCTTTTGAGACATAAGAGCCAAAAGGTACATTTTACAACATTTTCCACCTTTTAAAGAGCCACTAACCTTTTAATTGCAATATTACGATCTTTGATTAGGATTAGGTATATATATATATATATATACGCCGTTCATCCAAGTGCCATGAAACTTTGGAGAGTAAATAAGAATACTCCCTAGAACATTTCTGCGAAAAAAAAATTCTTAAGGGCAGGGCCCGGTAGTTACGATTTTCGTCAATACAAGGTTTGTCGCCCAGAGTTCCATAGCGAGTAGGTTAGCACTTGGCATACTTTAATCGGTAAGCGGTACTACTATATTCAGCAGCAAAACTGCAACAAGCACAGCCGCCGGCACCTCGTCGATTGCCCTAGGCTCACCTGCGAGCATTATGACGCATCGTTCGTTTAAAAAAAGGCTATACACTAAAGACACGATGAGCAACAATACTCGTTGACTTAATCGAATCAGGCGCTCCCTCCGTCGCCCTGGCATGAAACGATTTTTGCTCCCCGGGCTTACCCGTGAGCACCATGGCGCCTACGTTCATTTTCGATACAATGGGTTGCTATAGTCGCTCACTAAATCGAATCAGGCGCGTCCTCCGGCGTATCAGCAGGGTGCAATTTGGCACCCATGGCTATCCCGCGAGCACTACTCGCCTACGTTAGTTTTAAGGAGCACCTTACAATATTGATAATGCGGCACACGACATTCGATGATTAGACCGATCTAGGAGCTGAACGTGACGCCCCTGCGATTGTGTAATCGGGTTCACAAAAGCGCAAGTCTACGTCCCCGACAATTAGGCGGTGAATGATTAGTGGTAATATTACGGTGAGTGATTAACTTCCACTCAAGGCTTTCATACAGCATGCCCCATGGCGCGCTGGGCCGTAGTGTAGGTAAACCCGTGCCCCGATAAATACGATCTAAGCACAGGCATTGTTTACAATTAAATAACTCAGTTTTAGAAAACAAGGAAGTACATTGAAAAATGGAGTAACTAAATATTCTAATATAATCGCGAGTGTTTATTGTTTATATTTATTATTAAATAGTTCATTGCTGATTGTTGCAGACTAACATTTTTATGAGTTTAAAAATAATAATTATTATTAATATTTGTGCATTGAACTGAAGAGCCGCACCTTGATATCAAAAGAGCCGCAGGTTGCTGACCTCTGGTCTATAACTATGTCACTTCATTCGTACCATTAGAGGTAGCAATTCATTGGGTAGATGATGTAGAGTTCATATGTTTCTTATCCTCGGCAAATGAAGGGATAATGTGGTCAGCCATCTTTACTTCCCATAACATTAGTTAAATGAGCATCCAGGCACGATGGAGTAAGGTACGTTCCATGGTCGAACCAGTATTCAAAATCGAGACTCTTGTTTTAGGAGTCTGGTGCTCTACACCTGGGCCACGCCGCCCTAATAGACGCCATATGAACTTTCATTAATATAATGTTGTGCTACAATTGTATAAAAATAGTGGTTCTGTTTGGATTAGACTATATGATTTGTATCTTGTCTTGCTTATATAGAAAATGTAGTCGAATAGCTAAGTCATTGTCAAGAATTATATTGATACTGCAATACAGAATGATCAAACGTGACGCAAAAAAACGTGATAATTGAAGCTATTGCAAAACCTTGCCGGAATGGCAAATAAATTTCTCTTTTGATTTTATACTCGTTATTAAGCAGTTAATAATGTCGTCTAATAAATATGAAAATACAACAGGACAAACGTTCTTGATTACAACGGTATTTTTAATGCTCTCAATAAACCTTTTGAAAAATCTACATGAAACAAATCATCAAACATATAACAAGATAAATTGGATATGTTTTGCATAAATAAAGCCATATTTTTATAAACGTGGTTGTGAAAAGATAAAACTGAAACAGGAACACACATGAAGAGGTCATCATCTAGCCAACTGTTTTACACTTCCGGGTTATTGTCAGACTGAGGTCTCATTCTGAACTTGATCAATATCAAAGTAAACCATTTCTGGTAAACTGTCGTTGACATATAGGCCTACCTCTTGATGAAGGCCTGTAAAATTGCGTTTGTTTTCAGAAGCGTCTTCGCTTTAAGAGTAAGGACCGAACATAGGGGTGGTTGTCGACGTTGAGATTATCCACAAAAGCTAAAGTCGTTAGTTTTTCTGTGACCTTACGTCTGTGGTTTCTGCCATTCCGATAGCTGGAAAATAAAATGACATTAGGAGCGCAACATATGCTACGGTAAAATAGCGTGCCTTTTAAAAAATAGTTAAGAAACGAATCAGATGTTTTTATTTATTTAGGGTATTCTAAAATTTGCAATATTCGAATGTAAATAAAATATATATGAAAATGTGTATGGAATACATAGCATTAATTGATAAATATTTTTTTCTCAATAAAGTATCTAAATACATGTATTTACATGTATGTAAAGTAAATCATAATTAAAGTAACTGGTAGGAAAAAGTATTACACAGACGACAAATTTAGTATGATGTAGCTACATAAGCTTAGTTATTCAATTTGCAAAATAAATAATCAAAACACTTTGACTATTGATCTGCTATTTTCTTTCTTATTTTGATTCCAACTCGTTGTGAATAGTTAACATTTTACTGAAGAGATGGGCATTTTGTTTATTAAAACTTAACAAAGAGTCGACAGTGTAATAAGTAGTAATTGTCAGGAAAATAATATTTTGGAAGTAAACCAAGATTCTATTGTGGAATAAAATATTACATCTGGATTTCAAGCAATGCAATCTATGTATATATAATTCTCTTTTTGGAGACCCTAGAAAACACCAAGCTGGAAGTGCGCTCCCTACCACCCCCACCCCTACATGGTCTGGTGAGCTGTGGTTCACGCTAAATGGTTACAATCGTAGAGCCGGGTTTAGTGACGGCTAATGGGGCAGATAATTTAGTTTGAAACGATTTTAAACTTAGGGGAGGTAACTAATAGGAGGCTGTTTTCACGATGGGGGTGGGGGTAGGGTTGTGGAAAGGAGGGGGATATTGTCCTTAACGACCTACTGATAGTGTTTTAAAGCAAATATATTCAGTGGCAGCATTGGTACTGTCGAATTCACAAATTATGAATTACTGAAAAGTAGAAAATAAAACAACTAAATAGCGGCGTATGATACGCCGCGGGTCGGCTCGTTACATATAATACAATATGGTTAAACACAGCCAATTTACTTCCCTTCTATGAAACACTTAAACTTGCCAGATATGGCATTTGAAATTATGATTAAACTAAACATGTAAGTGGTATTTCCAATGTTTAAACTGCTAGAAACAATGTTACAAAATAAATTAGAAAATAGATTAGAAAACAAAGTATAGTTGGAATTTATTTTAGCAACTATTGATATTTTATTAATTGTCTTCTTTAGACCTAGTGATTTATTGGGCAGATGAAATAGAGTTCAAATGTTTCTTGATCTTGACCTATGAACGAATGGTGTGGTCAGCACTATGTCCAGTCGCCTTAACTTTCCCACATATGTACCCAACAGAGCATAGTGGACTCAGATATGCGAACGTAGATCCGAACTCGAGACTTTCTGGCTTGCAGCCAAACCCTTGGCCAATCGACCATGCCGTCCCGTTATTCCCTTTCTTAGCCTTTACTTGAGACATATTTCAAAGTTCAATCAACATTCATTATTTAAACTTTCTCGTTTATTATTATTTGACAATAGTGATATAGCACTTCCGGCGCTATAGAAATATTTCAAATCGTTATCTAATATATCAATTTCATCGAAAAAATTAAAAACAGTTATCACGAAGAGAGTGTTTAATTCCTTTTCCGATTACTTGAAATCGTTCAAAAGATAAAATAACCGTATTCAATATATTTTATTTCTTTGACCAAATAGAAAATTGTTCTATGCTCTGTATACGAGAGGTACACCGTAAGTGTATTATTATTCCTTCTTCTTTTTGCACTAGAATTTTCCTATATATATATATATATATATATATATATATATATATATATATATATATATATCCTGATAAATTTGCGTTTAATCTTACAATTGTAGTAAATGTTATCGTTACTAATTTAAATTATTCTATATTTTTATTCATGATTTTTTTTTAATTGGAGATAATCGTGTAGAACCATGCTAGTTTTTCAATGTAATGTTTAAATTGTGTACAATAATTAGTCATATTGTTCTATTTAAAATTGTTTTCTATTTTTATGCATTAGACTGGTCCTGCTATGTTTGAGAATTCTAACTGTATTTCAGAAACCTATCGTTTTGAGTATATATCATCTTAAATTTGATTTTGTTTTACCATTTTCATCTGTTTCTCTCTGTATCTCTCTCACTCCCTTTCTCTCTCTCTCTCTCTCTCTCTCTCTCTTTCCTATTTGTAAAATCATTTTAAAGATAACACTTGATATGAACCCTCGTGAAATCAATTATTTTCTCCCACACAGGGGAATCAACTCTAAATATCTTGACATTAAAAACAATTAAGCTTAGACTAAGTTATCCGAGTTAGTGATATTGACAGCCATACAACATTAGCAGATACTACACAACCAGATTATCAAATAATAACATAGGTGTTATAATATTTAATATTCTTTAATACATAATGAAGTGCAGTTAAACACAGAAGTAAATGTATTCTCAATATTATGTAAGTGGCTAATGTAAATTTTAAGATAAATAATGCAATAAATAAAAGCCAAACAGCTGATGTTTAATATGTATTTTAACAGGCTTCTGTTAATATAAAAGAACAAAAGAAATTGACCTTCACTGACGAGAATAATCACGAAATTAGTCAAAAGCCACATTTAGCATATATATATATATATATATATATATATATATATATATATATATATATATATATATATATATAATGTATGAACTTATTAAAATAAACATGGTTATAAGGAAAAAAAATTTTAAACTGTATTAACAATTGATGCATTTAATGTTTTAGGATTTTTATGAACTAGGCCCTTTTTTTAAAAAGACAAAAACCTATTTGTTGTTTTCAATATGTCTCTAAATAAAAGAATAAAATCCTAGAATAACTAGGTTTTGTGGTTTAAAAGAAAATAATTCTATTATCGATTCAATCGGCTACGTTCTTAGTACAAATTACTAGAAAGTGTTGTTTTCAGAACATCAATAATTGAGTTCATGTACAGCCAATTAATGCTTGCCGAACGAAAGCGAAATTTATAATCAAGCCTTGATGATAATACTTAGACATCTGGCCTTAAACAAACAATCACCTTTTGCAAGATCTCTATATCAACAACTTTTACAACAAGCTTTCCTTACGGCTCAATTATTGCAAAGTTAATAAAAACACGAGGAAAAAAAAAAGCTCATCAACGCGTTGATGTCCAATAGATCTTTTTTTTTTTACTTGGATTCAAAGGCAGAAGAAGTGAGACTGTTTCAAAACCCATTTGAAGCAAATGTGGCCAGTTGCCCAGAGGCACTGCAGCTGGGGGTCATTGAATTGCAAGCAAATGACCTCCTTGGAGACTAGTTCAAAGAAGGGCGGGTGGGATTTTATAATACTTTTTTAATAGAAAATTATAAAATAATGTTTAAGCAATTAAAAAAAAACGACTAAAAAGCTATTGAAGTTGAACAATATCAATTTATTTTTGTTTATGAATCTAATAAATGCGCTGAATACTCAAACGGCTACACGATACTACTATCAACAATGTCAGATTAATTTAAATCGTCTCCTTAACTTTTTTGAAGGTTTACTGATTCTGTTTGTGATCCATCCCAATCATGGTATCCATGAGACGAGGACAGACAATCCATATCGGTGTCTAAAGGAGTAATATAATCATGGTCATCTTCTATGTGCCTAATAAATTGGTTACTTCCGGAATATCTCTAATCAGCAATATCGTCTATTTGTACCTGCGAACCGTCCAAATCCAGGTAATCAAAACATGAAGGAGGGTTACATTTTGCAGGAGGTATTAAAAGCATATCGCAGTTTTCAACATTGTCGTTGCCATTATCATTTTTAGCGTTAGTAGAAAACAGCTATATAACCGATGCTGTGTTGCCTTCACTTATGCTAGCTGTTAAAGAAGTATCCAAATATTCTTGATGAATTGGAATTAAATAGTCCTCACCCTCAGTCCTCCCCAGTTGTCCAGTGTGTTTTTGTGTTGTTTTTGTACTTAAAGGATCCATGTTAAGTTCTACTAGATCATTTTCTCTCGCGTTATTTTGACACTGTACAGTGTGTGTGGTATCAGAGTTTCGTGGATATGTCAATGGTATTTCTGTCTTTACAGGCTTTAAAGGAACAAGGTATCCTTCATCGTCTACCTTACCCGAGACATTCTTAGCAAAGTCTACACTCAACTCTCGATTATATTGAAACGGGAAATACTTGTGTTCATCGTTATAGTCTTCACCATGCACTGGCACAGAGTATGCGTTAACTTCAGTCTCTGTTTTGAGTTGAACGGCATTAACTATTGTTTCAACTGTAGGATTTATTTCATGAAGAACAGAAATTGGTTGGATCGTCATTAAAGGACTTTCTGGAGATAGACATGATGGCCGTGATACAGAAGATTGAATGTCATTACCAGTTATAGCATTCGGAATACTTTCATTTGTTTCGTTATTATGTAATTGCTCATTCGCAAGCTGAGCTCCCTCTCGGCTTTCAATCGGTACAAGAGCAAGATCAATGCATTGTTGTTCCGTGGGACGTGGAGGTAGTCTTGGGACGTTCATCTCATCATTTTGAACGTCATCACATCCGCTGGTATCTCTAAAACAGCACCATATGCCCTCCTCTTTGGCAGGATGCGTCTTCTTCGTAGTGTCGTCAATAATGTTGTAGAACTCTTCGTCGATTTGTTCTGAATTAGTGTTATAAATACTTAATGCGTTTATCTAATGCATCCTGATCAGCACAATTATCTTTACACACTTTTAATTTTAGAAAACGTAATTGAATCATTAATAAGTACCTTATTTAAATAAACGTTGCTGTAAATTGCATTTGTTTCAAATGCTTTATTATCATTGTAAATAAGCGATTTTGTTGTACTAGTTTTGAAATAATGTTTAAAATATTAAATGGTGAAAGATGCCTTCACCAATGTATGGTTGTATATAATATAATAAATATACGTCACGATAATATAGTATGCATACCAAATGTTGCCTCGGCCTTCAATACATTTCTGTAAATAAAATCAGTAAAAATACGCCGTTTAACAAATTAGCAGAAATGAATATGTGCATAATTTATTTGCTTACAGCTATCATTTATGTTTTGTATTGTAGCGTTCAAGGAAAATCTTTAACGTACCTGTTATGCGCTGTAAAATAATAAAATATGTTTTATGTATTATATATATATATATATATATATATATATATATATATATATATATATATATATATATATATATATATATATATATATATATATATATGCGTGTGTATTTGTGTGTGTTATGATGTGTTTTGATCAGCCATATTGGTGCGAACAAATAGCGACGCGATACGCAAGAATGTTACGTCCTTCTTTGTAGGTTCGTTGTTACCGAGGAAGAAGGTTAGGTAGTCTTGTCTTGTTGTGTAAGGGTAAGGTCGTGTATGTAGTCAAGTCTTAGTATCGTTTGTTCAAGTCGTCGTATGTATTATTATGGTGCAATAAACAGTGGAGTTAAATACTGTCATCCTGTCAAGCCATTTGACAAAGCTTAAGTCTTATTACTTGTTAGAGCTCTATGTTGAACACTGAATTGGTAAGAGAGGAATGTCATGGTAGTGGCATCCTCACATCGTGATGGATCAATTAGTTCAACTCTCTCACTGCATAGCTGCGGGATAAATTATCCCCAAGCATAACTGTGTGTGTGTGTCCACGTCATCTGCACCTACGTTTTGTGTGGTTAATGTTAATTACTCATACCATTCCAAATAAATATGTTAATGTATTCTACTTCATAGATCAAAACCTACCTCTCCGCCTATAGACGGTATACAATATTATAGCAGATCCACATAACACAGTTGCAGTGGTAACACCAGCTATTAAAGCAACGTAGTTTTCGTTTGGAGATTCTAAATGCATTATTATAAATGACTTATGTAAATATACATATATATATATATATATATATATA